>NW_023397132.1:1299507-1411233 GCF_011125445.2 Fundulus heteroclitus
AGTTTTTTAAATATTTGATTTATTTTCTTCCGCATTTTGCTACAATAATTTATTTTACTAGTTCTCATAATGCTTATTAATTTATTCTTATAGACTTTATATGTTTCTTCTTCTTCCTGAGTTCTATTTTTCAAGAAGTCTTTATACAACTTATTTTCTTTGTACAAGCTTTGAATACCCTTGTTTAGCCATGGCTTTTCAGCATATTTATAATAGTTTTTGCTTTTGGTGACTTTTGGAGGCCTTGTACTATTGTAAAAACAGGTAAATGGTCAGATATATCAGCAATCAGAAGTCCACTAAACACGTCACTTTCAATAACATTAGTTAGAGAATATTGTCAATCAATGTTGCACTATTTTTTGTTATTCGAGTTGGTCGAGTGAGGTGAACTTAACATGGAATTAATGAAATCTGTATTAGCATTTTGCATTTGAGGATTCAACAGATCGATGTTAAAATCTCCACATACAAAACACATTTTTTGTTGTTTTTTATGCCATAATACATATTAGTTATTTTTTCCCTGAACTTTTCAACACAGGATCCTGGTTTTTGGTATATACAGCTGATTACTACATTCTTAGACTTTTCCATCTCAATTTCCACAGTAACACACTCCATAATTGTATTAATAGAAAATAACATGTTGCTCACCAATTTACTTGTAAGGTTTTGATTAATATATAATGCGACACCCCCATCTTTTTGACCGTTTCTACTTGTAAAGTACATATTATATCCTTCAATTTGAAACATTGAAGATTGTTCTTCATGAAGCTAAGTCTCAGAAATTGCTATTGCAGAAAATGTATTTTTGCTTTGTCTCAACCAGTAAATAATCTTAGAGAAATTTGAATTTAAACTTCTACAATTGAAATGCATAACAGATACTTTGTCTATAGTTATCACACTGCTCTCAAACTGGTCTTCAGTATAATACTCACAATGAGTATGTACTCCAGTGTAAAAATTATTTTCTGGATCAATATCATCTTGCATATCCAGTTGTCTATACTCCGTGTAATCAAACATTTGCAAATGTAGGCTTTTAAAACATTCATTCACAGTCTCTGTTTTTGCTGTCTTAGTACTTGAGGATTTTGGTTCATCCAAATTTGTTGCAAGTCTTATTTATTTGTCATCCATATATGATAGGAGTTGTGTTCATCGTGTCTTCCTTGTTAATCCTCATGAGGTGTTATTTATATTGTTCAAGTTCTGTGGTATCTTTAACAACTATCACCTTCAATTGTTCCGGGGTTCCATTCAGCTTTATCAATACTTCTTGTCCAGGTGTCATGAATCTTCTTCTCTCTTCTCAGGATCCTTGCTTGTCTTGCAATTTCAGAATTTCTTTTTGTGAGGTGCTCATTCACATAAATGTTTGTACCCTTCAATTTTTTAGCATTTCTCAGCACCTCCATTTTGAGTTTCCTACTTGCGAGACTAATGATAACATTTGGCTTTTTGCTGTATTTTTTAGCCAAAATATGGCAAGCAACAATGTCTTCGCTATCAATGTTAATGTCTTTGCTGTTAAGGAACTTGATTACCTGATCTTCCAATGAAGAATCCAGATTAAGAGCAGGGGGTAGCTCACTGTCTTCTCTCTTGTCACCAGCTATGGCCTGTATTTCAAGCCCTGATATCAGGAGATCATCCATCCTTGAATGCTGCTCCAACTCATCAATTTTTCTTTCCAGCAGTTAATTTTTTTTTTTGTCCTTTTCTTGCATTAAAGCCTTTAGTTGTTTGATTTGATCCAATGCCTCTTGCAGGCTTCTTCGTTGTTATGATACTGTAGTTATTTAATTTGA
This sequence comes from Fundulus heteroclitus, assembly GCF_011125445.2. Lineage (NCBI taxonomy): Eukaryota > Metazoa > Chordata > Actinopteri > Cyprinodontiformes > Fundulidae > Fundulus > Fundulus heteroclitus. Next base: position 1,301,328 of record NW_023397132.1, read on the forward strand.
CATGAAATTCAGAAATTTCTTTATCTCCTCCAGATCTTGTACCAATTTCTCAGTGGCCATTTATTCACCAAATTTTTCCTTAGATGGTTTGTAATGAAAAATTAAAAAGTAAAAAATTTGGTAATGATGTCTTTCTTATCAACAAGTTGCTCGTTATGCTGAAAAAGTCCAAACATTTCACCAAATTAAGAAATCTTTTTTATTCCAGTGGCAATAGTGTCTTGAACCACTCAAAAACATGTTTAAGGTGAATGTTGAATGATTTCTTTGATATAGTTTGGATTGTTGGAGCTCAGTCGTACCACCACTCCTACACGGCAGTCATAAAAAAGGTGGGAACTGGAGTATGTAGGTCAGACCTCAGGCCCTCCTTTGTAGAGATGAAACAGGCCTGGGCTAATTTTGATCCCAACTAGTAAATCCGTACTGTTCTTTGCGTTAAATGTTGCCGTCAACAACTTTATCATTTGAGGCTCAGAACTACTGTCAAAGTAAGCACCAACCAATCTAAGTCACATTTTTCACCTCAACACCTTCTGTAAAACTATTGAGGTTATATTCATTTAAATTATACGTAGAGATGGGCTTGGACATGCAGTTGGTACTGGACTCTATTGATTTCATTGTTGGATCAGACATCAGGGCAAGTTTATGCTTGTTTATTCTGATAGTAGAACACACATTGATCTCATGGTCTCTGCAAGAAAAAGCTTCTACATTTTAACTCTAATATTCAGTCCAAACATTCAATGACGGCCAAGGTTATTCATACCACTGTCTTTTAAATTTATCTATTTTAAATAAATTTAAAATGATTTTCATTCAATTGAGAACTTTTTTTTATCTATGTTTTTGAAAAATAATCAGTTTTTTACCTGCTGGAACTAAAATAAATATTGTATTCTTCTGAACAATCAATTAAAAAGCCTTTATTGGCATTACAGCACTCAATTTGTTTTTTTAATAATTGCTGAACACCTTTCTGCATGTTTCCACTGGTATTTTGACTTAAGTGATCAGCACCAAGTCTTTGAGGTCTGAAGGCCTCCTTGTAATCATCATTATCTTTAGTTCCCTTATCTCCTTATCAACAAAATCACCATTATCATGTCAGGACTAGACTGGGCCACTGCAAAATATTACTTCATCAAAATCTGCCAGGGGTATGCTTCATTTTAAGCATGACTGTAAATATCACTGAAGAAATAGGTGGCCCAAAATCTTGACAGTATTGGAGAACGTGCATGCATGGTTTAGTCATATTTGTACTATCTTAGCTTGATCAAGCCACATTTTTATATAATGAAAGGACTATGTTAGAGAATTATGTTGGTTTGTGTACGGACAGTACTTTTTGAGTATTTTTTGAGTGTGTGTCTGCTTCTGTACACTGGACACCTTCCATGCAGAGGCAGAAACTCTTAATAATGCAACTCACCGTGCAGGTTGGCCCCATCTCTGTTTAGCTCAGGCAGGTTGGGAGAAATGCTGATGATGCACTGTGCTGACCCAAATACACACCATGCTCCCAGCAGACTATGCCAGCTGGGGCAAACTCTGTCTGGTTCTACCTCTTTTACATATCCTTATCTTGGATATTTAAAAACATGAATGATGATATAACTTATTTTTGTTGTTGTCCTGATTAGTACTGCTCTTTCTTTCCCTGGTTTAAACTGCTATTCTGTGTGCAACCTGATCAGTCAAAAGACATCGGTTTCCTCTTTTTGGTGCATTTTTTTTTCCTGGGTTGTTACGAAAAATACCCACTAAGTAAGAAAAATGCCAATTGAGTAAGTCATATGGCATGGAGTTAGCTGTGGATAAAAAAAACAAAGATGCTCACTCATGTAATGAAAAAAAAGGCACCAAAGACATAAAGGCTGATGAAACAGCCCACCACTCGCTGACAGTAGGAAAATTGTGCAGAAAAATGTATCGCAGATAAAATAAAAGCAGTCTTTTGATCAGCTACACAAGATAGCGTCAAGCGGCATGCCGCTCAACAGTGCTCTCACTCTGGTTAACTACAAAAGTAGCAGATGACCAATTTCTCGCTCATTGCTCATACTAGACAGACAGATCAAAAGCAGACACCACAAAACATCCAGGCCTTTTACAACACCAGTATGTGCCCAAGGGAACAGCTGTATGCAATGCATTCACATCTATAATGTTAAAAAAAAAAATCCTCGGCAGTGTTCCATTACCTGACAGCAACACAAGCGTTTCTGCTGCTGGTAACAGAAGCAGGATTGAGACTGGAGAGACCACTGTTATAACCCACAAACTGGCCAGGGGAGAATCAAAGTTGCATTTTTTTGGCTGAGCATTTGTCACCTGCCAACTCTGATGAGACCAAGTCCGGAGTCAGGTTATTCACAACTGTCAAGCGGCAAGTGGTTGAAGGAGCCTGGCACAGCAAGGTGAAGTCTAGTGCCACATCAGTCTGGATGCATCTGACTCAAGCGGAAAGTCTTAAGCAAGTTGACTGAAAAAGAAAGTACAAATAAAAACAGTCAGACCAAAGCCAAGTCAGTTCTGAAGACCCGTTATAGGAAGTACCAAGTCTCATCAAACTGTCAAATGCACATTTTCCTAAAAGAAGGAAGTCAAATGTGTTTATGTTTTGGTTGCAGACGGCTGAACACGTCTGTAGTGTTTTTTCAAAATACTTATTTAAAAACATGTAGACCTGAATCTGTCCATATTATGTAAACTTGTGGGATATATAATTGTGGTGGCTTAGTGGTTAGAGAGCCGGGCATTTGCATCTTGGAAAGGCCCCAGAGGTTGGCGTTGTGAAACTGTCTGTCACGTTGGGTCCCTGAGCAAGACCCTTGACCACAGATTGCTCCCTATCCACATAGTGTTGGCAGCACTGCTCCCTAAGGTATGGGTTAAATGCAGACACAAATTCACCTCTGAATTTGTGTCTGCTATAATGGGAAATATTGATTTATTTAAGTTGAGTAAAGTCAAAGTAGAAGACTTCTTTGGAAACACAAGTAGGAAAAAGCTATTTTTAAATATGTATTACTCAGAGAGGACACAGTAGGTTTTATTAATTACTAGGGGTGTAATTGTACATCCTGCTAAAGGTTTCACAAATCCAAAGAATTGTTTTAAAGAGCTGAAATACTTTTTTCCAGCCCATCTTTAAATAAGCTGATATGTTACTGTTTTAATTTGAGTTGGTTTTAGGTAAGGGGAATTTATTTGTATAGCACATTTCAGTACAAGGACAACACAAAGTGCTTTGAATGATTAAAACATAGGAAATTAAAAACAGTTCTGATATCAAAGAAGTATTGAAAATAATCTGTTTTGTGCTTTCAAAATTGGAATAAAGGTTGGACATATCTCCATGTTTAAAAGAATCCCGCTCCTGTGTAAAAATCTAAATCTGTCAACAAGTCAACTGTTCATCATGCACACCATAAATATGGCCTTTATTGAATGGTGGCAAGATGAAAGTCAAAGTTGAAAGAAATCCATAAGAAGTCCAGTTTGCAGTTTGTCTTGCTCTCTCTGCAACTCAAACCCCAAAAATCAATGCTTCGGACAAAAACATAGGTTTGGTGTGGCATAAGCAGACCTTCTAAATCTAAAGTAATGTAACAAGTAAACACAACCTTTATTTTTGTTAAAATTCATCTGTATTTCGTTTGGATAAGGGAATAAGGAACTGAGTCTGGAAACTCTGTTTTTCTATACTAAACTGTCTTTTTACCAAATTTAAAAGTTGTTGTATTCCACAGACTCATTTCTCATAATGAACGCTGTGATAAACAGCAAAACGTATACAACAGGAACCATGTCCTACAGCGGAAAGGCAGAGAATGTGTTTTGTGATAGAGCAATTCAAAATATACATTAGATATCATTCTGAACAATTATAATATTCTAAGGCTGCATGATTGAGCCCTCAGTTCCAGGTTGTGGCCTTTCAGCATGGTTACTGTGTTCCCCTTCTACATGGACATGATTTTGGGTACTCCTGTTTTCTCTCACTGTCCAGTTGGCCACTATAAAGTGTCTTGTGCTGTGAGTATACGTGCTTGGGTGGTGGTTTGTTGTGTGTGTCTGTCAGCCTATGATGATGGACCTTTCCAAGGTGTACCCTGTATCTTACCCATTGACTGCTGGGGATAGACACCCATCCTCCTGCCCTGCACCCTAAAAAAGAATAAATTGGTATTAAAAAATGAATGCATCAATGGATAAAACAGCTCTAAAAACTAGAGGCATTTTTGGATCGGCTAGGTTTTTTAGCATAAGGGCTTGTGCGTATAATTACATAGACGCAGTTATTTTCTGCATGACAGGTTTCCTCTCTGTAATGGTTTCTGTTTTCAGATGGAAAATGAAGAATGAGTATCAGGTAAATTGGAATTTTCTTTTCTTTTTTTTTTCTGTCTCCAAAATAAGTTTCACCTTTATCTTGAGGCAGATTATTTAATCGAGTCTAGGACATGCAGCACTCTTCACGTTTGGTGGAATCCCTGCTAAAGGCGGTATGAATTATAATCTTTAATATATATATATACATTGGAATATCAAGAAGTAATTTTCTTTTCTTTAAAATCACAAGTGGCACAATTATTGGCACCCAAACTGCTTTGTAAAAAATTAATTTCTTGACTTATTATTGTTCTTATGTGTCACAGAAGCCAAATTCTCCTAGTCACTCTTAAACATCGGAAAGACATGAGAACATGCCATTCAAATATAAGTCATAGGCCTATATTTGTTTAACTTATGAACTAAGTTATTAGCTTTTAAGAAAATACCTACTCAACTAAGCTTGCCCAAATCTACAATGAGAGGTGGGTAATGTCTTTATATATATATATATATATATATATATATATATATATATATATATATATATATATATATATATATATATATATATATAGAACATACACACTCATCATAAACTGACTTTTAAAGAGTTGATAGGTTCTGAGAGGAAGAAATGAAGAACCCTGTCAGATAAGGTGAAACTTTTTTTAGGAAAGAGGAAAATAATTCTCCTTCTAATCAAACAGTCTGTTCCGCTTGGCAACTGGTTAAAAATTATTTTTTTTGTTTTTTTTTTCAAAACACTGGTGACTTAATTTACATATCCAACAGTCTTTATTATCTTAGGGTATCTCTCTTTATATTGGCATACTTTATTTATTTTTTCCTTTAAGGTGGCCTTTAAAAGCTCTAACAGACAATCTTGGGCGTGTAAGGTGTTAATGAATTCCGTGAAAAAGGTCAGCAACCACAAAATGTCTTTCGTAGCTCAAACCTGCTCATTTCCACAAGGTAGAGAGGGGAGAGAGGGCAATATTACCACACTCATTAAGAGGTCGTGGTTAACACTTATTATTCCATTATCGACCTTAGTTTGAAATTTGCCTCATTCTCTATTCTCTATTCAGTACTAATCGATGTTTGCTTCCATGCTGAGTTTTAAAACAAGAAATTGACAGTGATAAATGGAGGTGCAAGTTTTACAACTTGGATAAACTGAGTGGAGGAGACAAAAGGTGCGGGGGGACGAGTCAGAAGGGGGAATCATTAAAGCGAGGAAAGAAAATGACGAGGTGTCCAAAATTTTACAGGGCAAGGAAATAAAGGAAAAAAAGTCGAGGATCCAAGTCTTAGGAGAAAGAAGAAAGCCTTGCACTCACGTTGACGTGCAGACACCCAATCAGACAGCCCTTCATCCCTTAACCCCCCCAGTCAAGAGTGGAGTAGCAAGATGAGAGGAGAAAGGAAGAAGGGGAAGAAATCAGCTTTAGAAGTGCTGAGACTGGATTTCTTTGTCCTTTTTCAGTGAGAGAAAAACCACAGATAGAAGGAATGGGAGGAGTTCTAAAATAGGGCTAAAGTAAAAGAACTAATCTTCTTAAACAGGGTAAAAAGATGAGAGACGGCACAAAACATAAAGGTGAAGCTATATATTTTTCCTGTAAGATAGGGCTTAAAAGATTCATGTTGTTATATCTCAACAAAACACTCAGCGCCAAGCAATAATGGTTTTACTCCAATTCAGGCTTAACTCGCAGAGGAATATGAAGGTCAGGTGCTGTGCAATGTACATGCTCAATCTCCGTAGCCATTAGTGCTTACTTATAAAGCCATTAATGTCCATTATCATAATTATCTTTGCTAACTCACAGAAGCCAGTGCCATGGAGGGAAATCTACACAAGTTGCAGCTCTGTGCACAGTGGTCACCCCTAAATTCTCTTATGTAGCCATTACGGTGTTTTTTTTTCTTTTCAGCCTGGTTATCATCCATTGTCTCTTGAATTTATGCTTAACTTGTTCTTTACAAAAACTATACTTGGAGAGCCTCCTCTCGCATGTGTTCACTTGCTGCAAATAGGTGTTCCATTAATATGCAAGTGTATGTCATTAATTTATCATGCACCTCCCCATCATGTCTTGCCCTCACTTGCAGATACAGTGCAAGTCAAGTTCAGTATAGGACCTAACACAAGGTAGACATTCGGTGGATGGAGCCAATATGCCATTGAGCAAGCAAGGCTGTTGTTTCTCTTAAGGGCCAAACCCGTCCCTGTTTCATAAAAGCAACTCAGCTCCCAAAGGTACACAGTTTGCTACACAGCACATTCTTGCTTGTAGCTGAGGAACACTCACAAATAGAACTTTTCAAGACCTGGACAAATGTGGACTGTATAAACTGCACATTTTTCATTCCCTCCCTTATTTTCCTCAGTAAAGAAAGAAGAACAGATTCTGCTTCTTCATTTCCAGCAACACTATTTTTTTCCTTTGGCTGCTCCCAGCTGCTGAATTCACCAAACATTGTGGTACTTCAGGGTCAAAGGTTTGTAACGGCCAGCAATCCAATTTCACAGCGCATGCCTCTGACAGACACTCTGTGATCTTGGGTGGAACCCTTTAGCAATCCCCTCTCTCTGCATATCCTCAAGAACACTTAGAACTTAATCAAACTTTAATTAGCCCTCTGCTTTTGTGGTAATTGTCAGTCCAGGCAGGGCCCAAATGCCTGCATGTGTAAGAGTGTAGTTTCTGTGTGCGGGGCTAATATTGGAGGGAGATTTGTGAACCAACACATTTTTTATCTGTTTTAAAATATGTTTACAAGATCATGTTATACATAACGTCAGCATGTGTGTTTATATACACTGATTGCCAAAAGTATTTACACCCATGATGTTTCTAAACATTTTGTCATGTAACAACCACAAATCTCAATCTATTTTATCTGACCTTTGTGATTTTTAATGTAAGATGTAAAAAATTGAAAAGTGTGTCATACATTTTTATTCAGGCCCCTCCTAATCAATGTTTAACCTTGCAGACCCTCCACCCCCCATGGGAAATTAATCTATGAGATATGCACAGATCAAAATGGTCACAAAGTAGCACATTATATGGTTTGTTTAAGACCAAAAAACAAATCGGAAGTAGGCCAAATTCTACCTAACTTTGTCTGCAAGATGAATTCTCACAGTATTTGGGCGTTCACAAACACACGAGGATCCGTCTTGTACTGCACCGGCTTCAACTGTTTGTGTCCGAAACCAAAAAAGTGGTACGGGCCAGTCATGTTGCAGTATTAAGGTTCAAGGCAGGACATACCAGCACTAAAGATAGCAAGAGCTGCAGCGCAGAGGACGCATGCGTAGCTGATGCTATCACATCTATTTTGTCAGAATCCACAATTTCATCTTAGAAAGAACAACAGCAAGAAGTGCCTTGACTAGCTTACCTTCCCGTGGCTTCTCATGACATCTGCTGCTAACGTTTTGATTTGATACCATGATTGGCTAAAACCAACCTTTGGTAGGCGTTGCTCTGCCCACTCAGCCTGGAGAGTTCTGCAGAATGTCCCGCCTTTCCACAAATGGATTCAATGGGAGCAGTCCCAGATTGAAAATGTGCAAAATGGAGAGTGCAACACATTATCAATCTGGCTGGCCAGGTTAAAATTATCCTACATGAGCTGTAGATCTCTGCAGCTCCTCCAGAGTTATCAGGTGTCTATTTGCTGCTTCTCTGATTAATGTTATCCTTGCCTGTCTGTTTACCATGTCATGGTAATTTACAGTGACCATATACTGATTTACCAAAAAAAGGACACTTAACCCAGACATGAATCACTTTAATTGTCTGTTTACTTAAAGAAGACTTATAATTGTATTATAAAGTGTGTCTTCTCTGTGTATTTAGAAAGATTAGTAACAAGCTTTAGATAGACTTTCACAAGTCAACAATTACAGAATGACCTAAAAATCTCTGGAATCAAATAAGGATTGGAGTCTTCTGATTTAGAAAACAATCCTGTATATTTCACTTTCTGAGTCATACTAGTCAAGCAAATAAACCAACATCTGAAATAATATAAATAATATTTCATTAATTTATTTTTTCAAGTAATCAAAGCCCAACACAGAACGTGAAAAGTGGCTGTGTCCAGGTAAAGAAGGACATTTGGTCACCCTATGGTAATTTGGAGCTGTGTCATACTCTTTCATTGGATTTAATCTTTGGGGTATCAGATTAAAGTTGAGCTCAAAACAAATCCGCACCACGGTTAAAAGATTTTTATCTGTCCAGGATAACAGTAACGCTAAAATGGTAGGGTTAATCTTTCCTAAATGTCAAGATGTGTAAGGACCATGTACTCAAAGCCCTTTTTTTATTTACACCGTGACTGTAAATTATCATGAAATGAAGCAGGTAGTATATGCCTGTGTATTTAGGGGTAAAAGCTTGTGGTGAATGTTTTTTTAATACATAAAATACTTTTAATACTGCATTTCTACCTGAAAAAAACAGGTAAGAAAATTACCTTTTCATCTAGTGCCTCTACTTCACTAAAGGTAAAAGGCTAATTAAATGAGAATTTCTAAATATAAGAATCGTAAATATAAGAATTACGCTTCCAAAAAGATTTAAGATAGAAGAAAACTCACCTATATTAGTGATGTTTGCATCACAGAAGTTTAACACAACGGTATGGTTTAGATGTAAAAAAAAAAAAAAAAAAAAAGATAATAATGATAAAAAAGAATTATGGACAGGTACATGATACTGAAAATCAATACCAACCCAATCTTGTCAGAGTTTGCTGGGATCTTCTGGGATCTTATGTACCAAATGTTCTGTGAAATTAAATCAATGGAGTTACTCACTCCAGAGATCTGTTGATTCAAACAGATTTTAGAGCATGTAAATTGAGTTGCCCACTTTTCCCGCCTAACACATCTTGGGTCAATAGCATTAATGTAAAAAGCTTGAAGATAACAGTAGAGCACATGCCCCCCTCACAGGGAACCACACATTTAAGTTTGAAGAGGCCTACTGTTAAAGATAGCAATAGCAATTTTATTTATTTATATACTTATTTTTTTTGCAACAGCAATTAAAGAAAATCCATTGGTGACAATAAAATAGAGAAAATAATCATTTCAGTTAGATTGGTGTTGAATCCTAACCTGACTCTAGCCAGATTGATATTGCTCCGCCTAGCTTCACTCACATCCATCTGGGACCTCTCCCATAGAAAGTGATTTCCCCAACCAATTTTATTGTCTAGCCAATCAGGACGCAGGGCTGAAGTTTCATAGATGTGACGTAGTGGAGAAGCGACCGTGACGTGAGACAGACAGCAATGGCGGCTCGCATCGAGGAAGCAAGCGTTAACATTGATGCTGCTATTTCTACCGTGTTGTCCAATCTATCTAATATTGTTTCATTAAAAGAACATCAGAGAACGGCTCTGAAGGCTTTTGTTGGTGGAAACCATGTTTTCGCCCTTCTCCCGACCGGATTTGGCAAGTTTTGTTTTCCGGGACGCACTTGCGGCGGAACGGTTAGCGTGAACCATGTTAGGAGGCCTTTAGTCCTCGACGCGGTCGGCACGGGATCGACTCCGACCCGCGGCGCTTTGCCGGCTGTCTTCCCCCCTCTTCCTGTCAGCTCACTGTCAATAAAACGCGTGCCACTAGAGCCGCAAACACATTTAAAAAAAAAAAAAAGTTTTGTTTTTTTCTGCGTCGCTCTCACAGCGACAGGGGTTGGCTTCGGTGTAAGTGGCTTATCCAATCATATGCATGGATTTTTGATAAGGCCCAGCCTTCAAAAAAGGCAATTCCTATGGAGAGGTCCCAGATGGATGTGAGTTGAGCTAGGCAGAGCGAAATACATCTGGCTAGAGTCAGGTTAGTTGAATCCATCCATGCATCTGAAAAAATATAGATTTGTCCCCCCAGTAAATCATTAGAGAAATTCATATTTTTAAACAAAACAATAATAAAAACTCAAAAAGAAAATCCATAATTTATTTAGGCAAAATTATGCATTTATACCTTGCACCCCATTATTGGCGGTACAATGTTTTGGGCCATTGTACCAATGGTTAACACATTCAAACAGCCACAGCAGTGCCATCTGAGCAGCAGAGAAACGGTGTCTATACACCACAAATAACTGTTCTCCAGTAAGGAGCTACTTAGAGCAAAAGACATGTTGCTAATTTTATTTACTTCCACTTTCCAACAGAATAAAATTCATTAACATTTTGAATCCAAACACATTTTTATACACTTCATTAAATCTGTTGAATCTTGTGACAGACTGCCATTGTAATGCTATGCAAATCAAAACTAGCTAAACTAACTAAATCTTTTTGACAGATTTAAGTTTTTTTGTTGATGGTAACAATCATTTCTATGGCTCCATCCAAATACCCGTAATAACAGCTTCAAGCTCCTGTTCCTAGTTTCTGTTCCTTGACCCTTCACGGGTTAACAGTAAGAACTATATCACGGAGAGGAAAGGAGCATCGGACTGCTGTGCCAAATTTTGACAGACTTTAACTCCGATGTCATGACGTGTTCGGTGCAGAGTGGATATTTGAAGTTTATTATAAACACTGACATAGTGGCTCATTTTAAACATTTCAATTGTCGCTTCCTGTACTAAAAAACATAACGTAAACCATTACCATCTGTTTGACCTCATCTGTCTCATTTTATCCTGGCTTTTTTTCTGTTAAACCTTATGTATAAATTGAAGAGGCTAACAGTTGTAAGGAAATGGGAAACTGTATCAAACAAAATACAATACTAATTCCTTCAAGTTTTCAAGAAGTCACTGCCCCTGAAATGAGGCAACATTTAATTAGCTGGTTGATATCTGTAATCTCACAGCTAGATTAAAAAGTCAAGCAAAACATTTGGCAAACGTTAAAATGTATAATTTAAGTAGAAGATAAGATTTAAGGAAGCAAAACAAAATTTAAAAAATGGGTATTCAGTTTAGATACAGTTTAGCTTTGTAGCAAACTTACTATATACCATTTTGCTATCATTTAATTTTAAGTGGCCTCTGGTTACGTTTGAATTGAAATTATACAGCTCTGAACAACCACCCACTGTATTTCTGATGTTGTCTGCTGGACCTTTCATTCCTGCCAAACTTGGCCCAAATTCATAAAATATTGATGCTGAATGCAATTCTGATATTGTAGGACTAAAGTTGCTAACAATATACCAGAGCCACGCTAAAGCCTTCATCAACCAGCTGTGCCAGTGTCCTTGGTATTCTACTCTGAATAAGAGGAAGCTGACAATGTTTAGTTCTTATCTGGCTCAGTCTATTGAAGGTAAAACTGACTGAAGATGATGGCTGTGTATTATATCTCATTTTTCTGCTTATAAAGAAGAGAGAACATTCATTGAAAATCTTTTGCCTCATTGGTTTTTGTATGTCAAGACCCGAAGTAGAAAAAAAGGAAAAGCTCCAACTTTTAATTTTAAGTTTATTCTTGTACACACTTACATGTTTTACCACATCGCACAAGGTCCTATATTGCACAAATCCCTCTATGGACTAATTTACTGCAAGATGTCAAAGTTACCTTGTGCAGAACAACAAAGTTACCTCCTCAAGACATATCATTAGCATTCAAGGATACCAGTTTAACGCATGCTGGAATGACTTGTTTCCCTGATGGGTTAGTAAAAAGCAAACAGGAGAAAGGGGAATAGCCTTTGAAGTAAATGCTTCATGGGCTCATCAATAACTGGTATTGACCTTTCCCACTCTTATTTAATAAAGTTCCCATTCGGAGGGCTGGGTTTGTTGGATTCTCATTGCTATGCTATGTGTGTTGCAGCATTCTGCTGATGCCAAGTATTTTCACATTGATTACACATCTGGGATTAACTGAAATGCAAATACAACTGTGTGAATTTGTGCACGTTTGAAGTGAGTTTCAGGAATGGTAGAGAAGTATGTCGAAATGGAACTCATCTGTTGTATTGTATGCATATAATGCAATATTTATGAGCACGATATGCTTTCAGGTGAGTCTTCTGAAAGAAACAAGAATATTTTTCTTTGTCCACTACAAAAGGAAACATGATCTTTCAGCGTTTTTTAATTATTCAACCACCTTGTATGTGAAAAATCCGGCATATATATCAGGCAGACAGGGATTATCATAGACATTATACATACGAAGACGCCTTGTTACGTGATGGAGCACATTCTGCATCACCGCCATATTGGATGGGTCTCTCCTACTCTAGGCTGCCATAATTTTATGCTTATTAATTAGTTATTGCTGTATTTCACAAATTAGGCTTAATCACATTTCTAAATTAAGTACTCTGGAGTTACAGAGTGCAAACACATACAAGAAGCTGTGCAAAACAATTATTTTTCAAGGGTTAAAGCTCTAAATCTAGTTCCAAGAAGGGTAGTGTAAGACACTGGAATGGCCTGGACATTTTAGAAAATACTTTTCCTGGCCTTAAAAAACTGTGTATGCATGTGAGCATGTGCAGCATGCAAAAATATGAAGAAATTATTGTTAAGACTTAAATTATTGTTAAGTCTCAGGATTGTTTGTGTGTGGGAGAAAGTGAAATACATTTAAATGAACAATTTAACTTGTTGATTAAAATATAAAATGTGTTAATTTAGAGATTTACTAATGTGTAAAACCACGTTTTGTTTAAGAGCATAAAACTAAATATTTCAGGATATAAGCACGTATTTATTTACACACCATACAACGTCTGTCTTTGTTAAATATCATAAAACAAAGTATTTCAGTATGAAATATCTCTGTTAAAGAGCATAAATGTTATAGAAGTATATATATAGTTTATATAAATATTTTAAGAAATGTGTTGAAACGTGTTTTTGTTTTTTTTTGTTTTTTATGTGTGACAGCGTCCTGTATCATAACCACATCTGTGTCATTTCTAACAAAGCAAACTGTGAAAATCGGGTAAAAATTCAGGCAGTTATGATTTATTTTATTTGGGCAAACAGCTTCTTCAGTACAAATAAATGCATAAGAGATCCATCCAAGATTGTGGCCGCGCTGTAACGTCAACTCCAGTAGGCAACGCCAGTCCATTGGGCGTCTACCTATATAATGTCTATGGGGATTACATTGCAGTAAATGAAAAGTAGCTTAATAATTTATAAAGCCATAAATTAAACAATAGTTATTGTTTATGAATGTAGCAGCAGAAAGTAGAAATATTTTTTAGACAATCTACTAATACAAACTCAAGTGTTTTAACCTACTAAAGAAATTTGTCATGGTTTTAAGGTGTTTGGCCCACATGCAGACACAGTCGGAGAACAGAAACAGTTTAAGATGTTTATTAAAAGGCTCTACACAGATTTAGTGCACACAATGTGAGCAACAGACGAGGTCGCAATGTCAGAGCGAAGGGTACTGCGGGAAGAAAGAGGATGAGATTAAACGCTATTCGAACCAGGGAAATCTACCAGATGCTGCTCTGCTTACAGATGGGTAGGAAGGACATATCCGGGGGGGATGAGTGGAAGAAGGAGTTCTGTGACCGTTTACTCTCTGATGGAGGGAGATGGCTGAGCGACAGGTGAGCTGGCAGACGGAACACAGGCGGGGAGCCCAAGCAGCACCACAGCGGAGGCAGGCAGGAGGAGCAGCTGGAAGAACCAGGGTGAATCCAGGAAGGGGAATCTCTCGTCCGGCTTGGTAACACCAAGTGGGCTTGAGGGGAACGGCAGAACAAAATCTGAGCAGCAGGGATTCAGGAACTGGTCTTCAGTGCTCAGAGACAACACGGGTGAGTAAATCCAGATCACGACGAACTGAAGAAGACAGGAGAAAGAGTTAGAGCCAAAAATCAGGAACTTCAAGAAACTCACAGGGACGAAGATCAGTTGACAGGGCTATGGCCTAGATATTCCACAACGGGGTAGCACTCTGGTGTCTTCCAGCTGACTGAGTACTCCTTTTAAACTCGAGTAGAGCAGCCTTAACGAGCCGCAGGTGCCGGCCACGCCCACCCGTCAACCGCAGCCACCTGTGAAGCAGAGTTAGTAGAGCACGCAAACACAGAATCCAGACAAAATTCAGTTTTAATTTCACATGTGACAGATCTTCATCGACAGGAAGGTCAGTAATACAGGTCAGTTCGATCTCTTTCACCTACTGAGTAATTGGTTTTAGAAAGTCTATCTTCCTGTGTTCACATGCTTGCATATTCTTTGTAGAAAGTTTTGTGTTTTAGTGATTTAGCACTTGGTTGTTAAGGGTGCAGTTAACAGTTCTCGCCTTCTGTGCTTATGGAAGGTTGCTACATTAAACAAATGTTTCCATGTTATTGGACATGAATAATCACTATATATTGAGCTTTAATATAAAAAAACGCATTGCAATAAACTTTTCAAAACTTTCTGTATAAAAAACACAGAAAGATTTTATACATAGTAAAAAAAGTTGTACTTTAACTTCACCTCACACCTGCAAACAAGAACAACTCCAGTGTGCAGAGGTCTTCCTTGAAGAACTCTTGTGAATTTAGATTCCATATGGACAAGGGTGGCTAGGGTCTTGAGAGAGAATGAAGTTAAGCTAAATAGAAACAATCATAATAAGATGGCCATTCTACAAAAGGAAGCTGGCAAGATGGGAGTCACTTAAACTAGCACCAACATCCACCACTTGCACTTCAATAGCGTGGCAATGTGCAGGAGTAATCAACCAAGTTGGATAGGCTCAGACCTTTGTAAGCAAACTATATTTTGTATTTATTGTTTATTCTGCTCTTCTGGTGGACTGGCATACCAACACATAAGTAAGCATATATATATGTGCACCACATAGTTTATTTTGAATAGTCAAAGGAGGAGAACCTGGGTCAGACCCAGAACAGACTCAAGGGACTACATGTCTTGACCTGGAAACACTTGGGAGAATAAGCTTAAGACTGTTGGTGTGCAGGGGAATATATCGGTTTCCTTCTGAACCTACTGTCTACACCACCTGATCTTGGATAGGTGGAAAACGATAGATGGATGGATGGATGGATGGATGGATGGATGGATGGATGGATGGATGGATGATGGTTGAGCTGGATAGTTTTCCACTGAACAGAAATTCTGTTAATTGTAAAAGAAAAAATGATTGACAACTTCTATAGCTTTTTTAGTATAAGAATCACTTTAAAATTAGAGAAGAAATTCTGTAATATAAAGACTTGTCAAATGCTGACCATAACTCAGTTCGCAAAACATCTATTTGTAAATATATAAATATACAGATACCTAATTTTCTCCTAAATATATTAAAATCTCAGAATTATGTACTGTTTTTTTCTGCTGTGTGTTGTTATACCCCTTTTAAATAACAAGAACATTGAAACTTTTCTACATTTTTATATGTTTTCTTGTGCCTAAGAAGGTAAAGAAAATAATTGTTTTTTAAAAAGGCAAATTCTAGCTTTGTCCAAAAAAGCGCTTTGTGTGCATGTGTTTGTTCAAGGCTAATCATGTCTGTAGATGCAGTGTATGGAGCAGTTTTTAAACGGTTCCCTTTAAATCTGACAGCATGTTCACATGAGCACGCTGTCAGGCCTGATAACTTGAATGTGCGGTCACCTTGCCTTTTGATTAAAGGTTTTTTGCTTTTTGTAGCTTAAAAAGGGCCCGTTTGTCCTCAAAAGGGAGAAAGGAACACAGAAAAGGGGTAAAAAAAATGTTTTTTTTATCAGTCACAGCCAGAACTCAATATTTAGCTATTCTTCTCAGATTAGGCTTATTCAAAAGGTCTGAAGGTGAAAATGCCTTCAAAGATAATAGAGATTAAGATCACCTTTGGAAATCCCTACTAGGCAGAGAAGAAAGCTTTTTCAAATAAACAAAGCTCTTCAACTTCAGACAATTTCACACTTTTTCTTCTCACCCAGTCGCTGTGCGAATTGGATTTGGCTTATACTTAACTTCTTAAATGTTCACATTAGGGTCTGATGATGGAATCATAAAGATCTTTTTCCTTGGTCACCTTTGAAAATAGTAAAAAGGGGACCAAGAAAAGAAACTCAAGACCCAGATAAGTAGAAAAAGAGAATATAAAAAAGCCCTCAAGAAATATTGTTTTATTTCCATAAAAAGGACACCTGTTTTAATATGTGGTGGACATTTTTTTTCTCACATGTGGGTATAAAAAGAAGAATGAAATTACAAACACCCGTCTTGGAAGAAGACATTAAACGGCTGAGCATTTTACTGGCAATCCAGTCAAAGTCCTGTATGGCAACACTCACTTTCAAAGCTGACATTCATTGTCTTGCCTGCAAAGTATTTGGAGGGACACTGGTGGCCCCAGGTGTCAGTTTAGACATGAAAATGGACATGTCACACTGCCAATGTCTCTTTTGCTCTTTGCTCAGTGAAATGACAAATAGGCAGTTAGGATTTGTATAAATGGTTCCAAATGAATCTGCTAGACATTAATTAAATTCTGAAGCACCGAAGCCATTGTTGGACCAAACTGCAACTGGATTTAGATTCTACCAATTATAAAAGTATAATTCCAACTTTAATCACATTTTGACGTCTGTGTGCATACACTTGTTGGATGGTTTAAGACAAAAGACCCTGAAATCATCCATCCAGCCATTTTTGGCACCCATTTGATACAGTTCAATATTGCAAAGGAGACTCATGCCTATTTTTCAACTGCCAATGAGCTACAGAGTAGGTGCACATTGGACAGATTGATCATAAAACAGGCAAACAAACAAAAAATGCCTAAAATGAAAACATGACAATGTTATCTGTTGCCTTTATAGGCCTATGACAGGGTGTTCAGTCACCAGATACAGTTGTTCAAGAAAAATAACTAGCTAGGCATTGAATGTTTTTCTTTCATTTTTAATGTACTGTTTAATGTTATCACCCCCTACTTAAGCTGTGTGGATATTAAAATGGAAAATATTAGGATAATTTAAAGAGAGAAAACCTAGAAATCTTCACAGTATGAAGCAAACCACAATTGTCAATTCTATTGTACTTGAAAGCGGTAAATTTAAATCCCAATTATCTAAAAGTAGAGCCTTTGGAACCCTGTCTGTGTGCATGAAGATGTGTCACCTGGAAAATCAGAGTGGGATTCCTGCTTTAAACAGAAAATGTATTATTTTCTTGATGACAAAAACTACCTTTCTTATGGAAATGTGTGAAATTGATATGTGGCTGCTGACTGGCAAGACATAAAAGGAGAAAGTACTCTTGGTTATCCTGAAGATGAAAAGTGGATGAAATTTCTGAAATTGAAGAGGATTAATTTGTTCTTACCTAACTGTAAACTTTGTTTCAAATGAAAAAATCTAGGGCAGATTGATGAGGACACAACATTGTTGATGCCAAGGCAAAGGCAGATACCTCTAGTGGAGCCAGCAACCAGAGCAGGGGTGACCGCAGGGCTTAATTGAAAGTGTAAAGTTTCTACGGTAAGAAAAGGCATTATTTTAGAATGTTTTTCGTTTTTGTGTCCTCATTCAGTACATGTCTGCTGATGTTGACTGGTTGCATTAATATTTACAAATCAATAGCCAATCCCTTCAAAAGTCACTCACAAGTAGGGACAGCTACCTTTCGCATTAGAACTGATACCCGGTACCTGGGAATCGATACCAGTACTTAATGGTACCTATTTTCGGTACTTTTGTGTTTTTGCTTATTTATTGAAAAAGCCTCTAAATCTTTCAATTTAACATATTTATTTCTCAATATATAAACTTGTTTGGATTGACGAAAGAACCTTATTAAATAACTTGTGAATTTTGATATGTTGCCTGAATTTTCAAAACATAAAACAATTTTTTTACCAAAACATCAGTTATCAGTGGCACAGTGTGAATGAGGTGAATGCAGGTTTGAAGCTGTCTAAATAAAACTCAAGGAATTGTTTCAGTGCAACAGTTTCAGAGAGAAAAAATAACATTATGTAAATCTGGGCAGGGTACATTTGCAATGAAGGAACAGAGAGGCTCCCCTCTCTGCTCTTTTTGCTGTGATACATGTGAGTTTCAGGACAAGGCAGGAACAGCACCCTGTGAGAAAGGGCTTAGGGGAAGAGCTCACAGCAGCACTTGCCACTCTCCCAAGACAATAACTCCAGAACATTTGGTGCTTTCACGGGAAGTCACCAATAACATAAGAAATTCTCTACATTTTTCGATAGTCGCTTTTTTGAAAAAAGGTCGCTGGATGCGGTCTGAAAAGTTGCTAAATATAGCGAGAAATTTGCTAAATAGGCAGCAGTGACCAGTTGCTTCCTCAGATTAGAAGTATCCCTATGCTGGTCTTGCACTTCGCCTCACAAATATTGCAGCGAGCCAAATCTGTGTTGCATTTTGAAAAGTGGAGCCATACTTTCCACGCGTTTTATCAGCCATACCTGCTTTCTTTGCTAGATGAGTGGCTACTGACACCACGCTCTTGTGCGTGCAATGCTGTGTTCAAGTGCGGTATGCAAAATCACCCACTCTTCCACTCTCTCACTGTCACATTGACAGATGGACAGTGTGTTTAGGTACCGAAACATGGTACTGTACCAATTTTACGTGATATCTGTACCCGATAGTACCGATTCACAGCTTTGAACTCTAAACTGTATCAAATTAGCATCTTTATCTGGCATTACCAACATTGCAGAACTTTTATTATCCATTTAAATGGTACACAACTCAACGTTTACTGCATTTTTGCACATATTATTTGCACTGCACAATACGTTTGCATACAAATGCCTTTTTGCATCATTACTTTTGCACATAAACAATGGTTGAACATTCTCTGCACACTGTTCTTGCACACTGTTTTTCCCCTGCATTGTTACATTTGATCACTGCTGCACTTTATGTTGTAATGTTGCCTAATTTCACCTGTAATCTCATTACACTTTCGTAAGCTGTATGCAACGAAATTTCGTTCTGTATGCACTCTGTGCATACAAAATTACAATAAAGTTGTCTAAGTCTAAGTCTAGTACCAACAGGGTTTGGTTGTTACCTAAAAAAGTACCAAATTCAGTTCCCATTCCTACTCACAATATATAGCTGCATTAGCAACTGGTCTTTTTCTCATTGAGTCAAATAAACAGCAGAATGTATGACAATACATTCTGCTTTTTCTCTGCTGGTCTCTCAATGCTGTTGATCAAATTTTTTTCGACGGGTAGGCAGCGTAAGGGGGACCCGTCCTGTCCCGATTTGACTCATTTTGTGGGATACACCCTATATTCTTGGATGGAAAACGTCCAGGACTGACAAAGTCTTTCGACTTTGTCAGTCCTGGACGTGGAGACATATACATGTTTGGATTCATGATACTTGGATTTCCACTTATTGGATTTGGTTGATTTTTTTATGTATCAGCAAATACAGCGGATGTCGATAGCCATTTGGCCTTGATCAGTCTACCGGCTGCATATGACACGCTCACTAAGGCGGTGAACGACCGACCCCGCTCCCTCCTTCCCCGCTGACGTCTGCAGATGCTTTCTGAAGTGTTGGCCGGCTGATAACATCAAGGACAATGGCCTCTGGAGAGTATTCATGATAATATAAACACGTTCGCCCAAACAGACACACATAACTGATGCTCACAACAACATATGAACTTCATGCGACTAGTCTCCAATGTTTACTCTCTCCTTATTTGTGTCTTGTCATATTTGTGCTTCTCGTGCCAGAGATTTTTGACATCTCAAACAGTATCCTGTATTAGGATAAAGTTTGAAATATGTGTTTTTCCCCCTCCTTCCTATTGTGGCCCCTATCTTTCCACAGAGTCAAGGGCAGCGCCCTGTGGGCACCGTGTGAGGCGGTGTCCTTGGCAGGATGGCCTCAGTATATCGTCTCCCCCTGAAATATTTGTGATGTATGTTATGTTATGGCGGTTGTACTGAAACAGTAATTTCCTTCTGGGATTATTAAAGCAATTCTGATTCTGAATATTCAGCAACCTCCATTCCTGCCTGAAGTGGAGGAGTTTAGGCATCTTGGGGTCTTGTGAGGGGTGAATGGAGTGAGAGATTTATGGACAGATTTCTGTGGCACAACAGTAATGCATATACTGCACGATCCATTGTGATGAAGAGAAAGCTGAGCTGAAAAGCTTAGCTCTCAATTTACAGATCAGTATATATACCCTCACCTATGGTCTCAAAATTTTGGTCATGACTGAAAGAATGCAATCCTGGATACAAGATGCCGTAATGAGCTTCCCCCCTCACCCAACCTCACCCCCGGAGCAAAGGAAGCACACTTTAGCAAGACATGGTACTGTTACAGCATTACAACACATGTTATGTTATATGGCTATTTAATAAAATGTATTTTCTTATAATCAGAAAACATTGTAATATACTACTTTTTCTATATTTTCACAACTAGGAGGATGTCCGGAACACAGGAGACACTGGGGAAACTTCTGGAAAAATATCCAAATCTATCTTTAAGGGTTTAAATATTAGATCATGTCAGATGCTTCACTGGATAGATCTCCATTATATATATATATATATATATATATATATATATATACACAATTTATGAGCTCACGTTCAAGTTCAAAACTTTGCTATAGCTACTTTTGCCTTGATTTCTGGTTCAGGTTATTCTTGGGTAACTGTTGCTTGTATTCACATGTGGATTCACATGTGTTGTTTGTTGTTATTAGGACTTTTGTTTTAATTTTGATCTATTGCAGACATGACAATGAGTAATAATTATGAATCCTAAACACAGCTAAAAATGAAAAAAATTAAATTATGTTTATGATATATGCCTTGTGTTAGTTTTTGTTAAAATGTAATCGTGTTTCTTGATCAGAATGTTTTTCTTTTCTTTCCTTTTAAATAAAAGGAAAGTCATAAAAGTACTTTAAGCATCATATTCATGGTCAAAATGTCAGAAAACAACTTCTGGACACTAAAGAACCACAAAGAGACAGGGCGTTGTTTATATCTCTTCTGGCAACAAATCACAGATGAATTCGGCAGCAAAGGCTCTTTGTAAATGTGTTCCCTTGAGGATATTGGTTCATAATCCATCCACGCTTACTGTCACCTGCCGAGAGGACTTCATTTCCTGTTTTATTTAAATGTTTCATATTCTTCCTTTCATTTCCCGGGGTCAAGAGTAGAAGGTAGCTGGTGTGTCAGTGTGTGCAATATGCCCTCTAGTAGTAGCAGAGTCACTAAAATAATCAGCACTGTCACAGGGGAGGTCCTGCTCACGTTGACACATTGACAGCCACTGGTGGAAAGCCACTGTCTTGCCATTAATAAAGAGTTACATTTGCATAAATTGACGGCTACATGGGGCTTGAGTCCTTACCTTCCCACAAGGACTTTACTCAGATCCATTTCACCTACTTTGAGCATTGTGGGGGCTTGATACAGAAGCTTATAATGGAGCTCCTTTGTTGATCAGTCCATCACATTTAAACCATTCATAATTTACCTCACTGGCTAGGTAAATCTGTAAAAGTTTTTTTCCCCCCCTTCTGTCCTGTTATGGCTTTGCAAGAACCACATTGGAGCTGATTGCCTACATATACCTGGTCAGTTTGCTCTACAAAAAGGATATCTCAAGACTGTATCCTAACTGCATGATACACTTTATAAATTCTGGACACGATCCATCATCAAAGTAGGCAGGCCACATTGATATAATAGTAACCTGAGTTTGTATGACATTCAACCATTGGGTGAGTGTATGTGTAGAAATATGTGTTTCTGGTGAGTGGGTGTATGTGAGCAAGTTTGTTGTGAGAGGGGCAAAGAACGGTAGAAGGCCAGCAACAAACAGAAACCAGGACCAGAAAAGGACATGTGGACTCAGCTCTGGAAGGCCACAGGAGCCCAGACAGACAGATACAACGCATCACCCCAGTGCAGCCATGTTGGCTGTAAGTGAAGCACAGAAAACAGAAGCCTCAATTTCAACCCAGTTCATTTTATTCATGTAGCAGCAATTCATAATACATGTCGACTCAAGGCACTTTGCAAAAATTAAAAGGTCAATCCAATCAAATCATGCAGAGAGATTCCAACTCAATTGCAAACATTCTACTGGATCCTGGTTATTAAAGTGTGCAGTTGAGTTCAGTTCATTATTCTGAAACACCAGCAGATTGCATAAAGTCTTTGACTTGACTTGTGTCCTTCTCGATTAGCAGAAAGCCACAGTGGACACTTGTATTGTGTCTTTAGCTTTGCAGCAATCCCACATACCGAACATGCATCTAGCAAGAGTAGAAAGGAAAACTCCCTTTTAACAGGAAGAAACCTCAGCAGAACCAAACGTATTGTGCCATCTGTCATGACTGACTGGGGGTTTGAAAAGACACATAAGCAAAAAAAGAATAGAAGTACTGTTTATGAGTACTTTGTATGTGAAAGAAAAGTAAAGTAAGATAATGGCAGTAATAGCTCCTTTATTGGCTTCATTTAACCCCAGTGTCCATGGCCTGATGAGTGAGCTAGATATTGTGGTGGCTGGGGCCTGGGGGGCTAGGGTTGCAGGGTTGTGGGTGGAGCAGAATGAGGTTTAGAGTGGGGTGGGTGGTATAGGGGATCTAAGTGGTGGTCTCCACCACTGCCATTTCAAATGTGAACTTTCTGTTCTCTTTTTTGTTTGAGAGTTTTGGTTTCATAGCTACATCTGGCCTAAAGTTCTGTTTAGCTGTGACACCGTCCTGGAGGGATGCATCGGCTGAGTTACTGCTGCCAAAAACTTTACATTCTTCAATAGATGATACAGTTCTGTCCTTCAGAGTTTAACTTTGTCTCTCTCCTAGACATAGCTATTGGCTGAGGCTTTTTTGTGACTAACTCTATGTGCTCTCTTTCATCCTGTAGATTTGAAAACTAGCTCGGATCTTATCTGCCTAACTATGTCTTAGATATCATTTGAAATGGCAGCAGTGGAGACCACCACTCAGTTCCCCTATACCACCCACCCCACTCTGAACCTCATTCTGCTCCACCCACAACCCACAACCCTACAACCCTAGCCCCCCAGGCCCCAACCACCACAACATCTAGCTCTGGGGAGTTATTCCCCACTTGGCACACGGGCAGCCACTCCACCGGGAGCCAGAGCAGTCTGGCAATCCAGCATTTAGCCTACCCTAAAGTGATAACATTTATAATTACAAGACAGAATGTATATATTTTTTTTAAATGAACATCAAAAAAATCCCACATTCCGATAAAAAACTAAGAGGAAGAAGTTGTAAATATAATTTTTTTAAAGGCACGTTTTGTTAGTGCATGTAAGATGTTGATGCAGTTAGAATTTATCCAAGTAAAAATGCTTGTTTGGTGTAATATGTCTGATTCCCTTCTACTCATAAACCTATCTGGTTTGGCTTCAATTTATGTTCGGTTTAATCCTTCAAAATTTCCCAGCTGACACAAATCACGCCATTATTTATCATTTACATGACAAAGCAAAGACCTTTCCAGGAGCACTGCATTGAAAGTGGGACAGTTTAAGGATAAATTTTAAAATGCTCTCAAATTTCAAGCATAACCATTAAATATTGATCAGTTAGGTTCAATGACACACCCGCTAATACCTCTAAGCCCCGATTTTCCCCTGACATTTGAAAGGATTCAGCAAACCTGACACACAATGTGACTCACATTAAGATTAACTCACATTAAGATTTTAGGATTATGATTGTAGAATCCACACTTTGTTTTCACCATGTGGTTGTTGTGATGGCCACATTGTTAAGAACAGTTATTAATAGTCCAATGTGCAACATGAATCTGACAGGTAACATACAATTGCAAATATTTGTAATTAAAAAAAATAGGAAGGAATGGCAACTGTTCTATATTTGTTTTCTTCTGTTGACAATGCTTTTTTGCAGCGTGAAAGGACTGGGTGATGGATTTAGAAGAATCTAGATCATTTGAACATGGCCTTTAAATCCTGCTGAGACAAATGAGCATCAACATTTGCTGCTTTAAGATAACTTTTGACATCTCTTCTCTTTGGGTATGTTTATTCCATGGAATAAAACATTAAGTCTTTAAATGATTGAGGGAAAACATATTTTCTGTTGTTTACGCTGTTGTTAATGAGTTAGCAACAAAGGAGTGGCACACAATTGTCGCCACACTTTTTCATTTTGAAAAACACTAAAATAGAGATCCAGCAATTGTTAATGCAACAGAAAAACTTTACAAATGTTCCAAAAATGTCTTTGAAAAACAAAACTGCATTAAAGAAACAAAACTGAAATACTACAGCAAACTGTACACTGTAGAGTGGAGTAAGTTACACTGTGCATAAGTAGAATGCAACAAGTTTGGACTGCCAGGCAACAATTTCCCCTAGCAGTGATCTTAATAAAGAATGTGATCAGTGACTCACAAATCCTATTGCCACATTTACCTCTGCATCAGTGCTGGAAAGGTGCTCTCCTCCAGCACTGTGAAAGAGTTGTGCACATAGTTGGATGAAAAAATAACTAAACAAAGCTGTGGATAGCATTAACTAACAATATATAGGCTGCTATGCAAAATAACTTAGCATTAAAAAATTTAAATCCATACAGAAGTGTGTGCATCAGAAACTATTTGTACAGAATGCCAGAGCTGGCACAAATTTGTTAGCATTGTGTTAGGTGATGGGCCCAGCATAAACTGCTATAAAAGAAAGAACCCTTTCATAGTGGAAGTATGTTTTCTTAAATTAAGTTAAATTAGATTATAAATGAAATATATCTATATTCCAAGGTCTATTTGTATTTTACAAAGTGTCACTAGTACTTTTCTTGAATCAAGTAAAGTTGCCTTAATTGATATACAGCCATTATCACCCTTGAAAATGACATTCACAGTGAAAGAGAAACTGTATGTGAAGCAGCAGGACATATGCGTCCATAAATCAATGCATGTTCAACTGAAACTATGTCAAAACAGTTACTGTTACTGTTCTGTTCTGCAGTACAGCTTAACTTTAAATGTAACTTTTTCATATTATTTAATGCTGTGTGAAAGTCTGGTGTCTGGTGTTTTGTGACTGTCATGCCCAATTTTTTTCCGACAGTGGGACATTAAAGGTAGGGCTTGACGATAATTCAATAACAATATATATTGATCGATAGACGTGTGGCGCGATAGGAAAAAATAAGGTTCGATAAAAGTTTGATAGAGAGTTTTCCTTCCTTCCTTTCAGCCTATCATATTAGTTGATGCTACAGTCACTACTTCCTCGCGACCAATCGTAATCGCGGACCCAGGCACGGCGTCACAAAGCGCCGCCATCTCCACAACACAGAGCACGTGAATATGTCGCAGCAAGGAGCGGCGGAGGAAACGGTTCCAACTAGTTTTACTAGTTCGCCAGCCTGACAGAAATAAACCACAGTGATTTGTAAAACTTGCAAGGAACCGGTAAAAACTAAGTCTGATAATGCAACCAACTTGTTTCATCACACCTGC
This sequence comes from Fundulus heteroclitus, assembly GCF_011125445.2. Taxonomy (NCBI): domain Eukaryota; kingdom Metazoa; phylum Chordata; class Actinopteri; order Cyprinodontiformes; family Fundulidae; genus Fundulus; species Fundulus heteroclitus. The sequence continues at coordinate 1,327,149 of NW_023397132.1, forward strand.
AGAAGCGCAAGCTGTGTCAGCCCCGCGCGACTCCGCGTCATCTTCTTAGGAATCTTCTGGAAGTTCTTCCAAAACGAAGCAGGTATAGCAGCTAAACTGAGCTCCCTTCTTTGTGATAAAATGAAAAAGCGTCCAAGCAGCTTATGCAGTAAAATGCTTCATAGTGAGGGGATATGCTGCTGTTGTCTGCTGCTGAAAAACCTGGCTTCAAACAATTACTCGCCACTCTTGATCCGCGATATAACGTTCCGGGACGCAAGTTTTTCTCTAACAGCGCTTCCTAAATTGAGCAACTAGTGCAGGGAATCAGTGCAAAATGAGCTACAATCTGTGTCCTTACACGCCACAACCTCGGACCTCAGCCCAGCGTCAGCCTCTCAATTATGAAACCTGAGAAGTAACTAGTGTACTATTCCCACCTAAATATGCTATTTATTTATTTGGTATATTTATTTTGGTCATTTTACTGGTCACTTTAGTTTATTCTTTGTCATTATTTAATAACAAAACTCAGGTCATAATTATTAGGTTATTTTTCTTAAAAAAAAATATGTTATGGTTAAAAAAGTTGGTTAAATAAAGATTTAATTGGAATTCTCTGTTTGTGTTCTTTATTAAAATTTAATTATTTAGCAATATCATAAAATGTCCAGGCAGAGCTGCACATACAATATGGTTTTAAATATTTTAAATATTTATCGATATCGATCAATATGCATTTTTTATCGATAAGCTTTTTTTCTATATCGTCCAGCCCTAGTTAAAGGTATTTATATCATATTCTATTCTATTCTATATTTGTGTAATGACTGGCATTACTAGCCTTTTGTGCTTGGGGTTCTCAAATCAAGTATGAAGTAAGAGCTTGATGGTTTAGACAACTTCATGTTTACCTGTTTGAGAAAAAGAGACATTTTAATACCTTAATGTTAGATAAAGTTAAGGATGATGTTACACCATCACAATGCTAATGTTACTTCAAATGTTAACTCCTATTTTCCTTCAGAAATAACCTAAAAGTACTATTTTGCTTCATCTTTGTAATATTCCAGTTATTTATGTAACATATCATTATGATATATTAGGGTATTACTAGGAAGAGAATGTTGTAGAATTTACATATGTAGCAATATCAACTACATGAAATGGTTTATACAGTGATGTCATGGCACTTTTAATTGCTTTGCGGAAGATGTGTCATGATTTTGTCATGATGCAGCCTGTCTGCTGCAACATGCACATTTGTTTTGTAACTTTTCGCCCTCCATACATTCCAGTCTCCTCTCCACTTCAGTAACTATCCACACATGTCAGTCATCATCAGCCAGCATTCAGCACACGTGTCAGCCTCACAATATAAACTCCCAGTATTTAGTCATTTATTGTTGGTTCTTTCTGTTGGTTCTGTTAAACTCTGCTCATGACTGCTCGCCTTACCTTTTCATTACCAGCCCGGGTTCCCTTCACCTCCGTCCGCCTGCTGTGGTTCTGGTTCAGCTCCCACTCTGGTCCAGCAAGTATTCATCCAGTCGTGCTGCTTAATTCTGCTGGTCTAGTTCTGGTTCTCAAGTTTCCATTCTGCCGTGTTGCTGGTCCTGCTGCCTCCATGCTCTGTCTCCGTCCAGCTTGCCAGCCTCAGCCACTAACAGCCTCCTACTTCCGTCTGGTCTGAACTCTGGTCTTCATCATCTTCAATAAATTAATTAAACAGAACTCTGTGTGTGGTTGTGTTTGGGTTCATCACAAAAACATGACAGATTTAGGTTTTTGTTTGTTTTGGAATTTTCCGGATTCAGTTCTGTCACCTCTCAGCCTCAGAAACCATCCAATCAACTCAGGCCACTACTCAGCCACCACCCAATTCACCTGGTGCAATTACTTAGAGTCACCCCTGCTCACCTGTTCCACTGTCTACATATACCATCCACAGTCAAGTCATCCCTGAAGGAACGTCTCGTCTTGATTCATGCATACTGCCACTGTGCCACTACCAGTGTCTGTGTGTTCAACCAGCTGGAGTCTTCTGCCCCATTGTGTTCAGCCCACACTGCTGTGTCTGCATGCTGCACAAGTCTGTCTTATTTTCCCCATCAGTTCCTGGTGCCTGCTTTGCCAGTTTCTCGTGGTTCTTCGGTCTGCATCGCCTGCTCTGGTTAGCTTCCGCTTTCATCACTGTGTCAGGTCTGTCACTGCCTGTCACCCCTGGTCTGTCTGGTTCTGCCCTCTTCTGATCAAGTCCGGTTTTGTTCACTTGCCTCATCTGCCATTCACCTTTTCAGAAAAACCTTTTAAGAACAAAACTCTGTTGTTTGACTGAATATTGGGTTCTCCTGTATTATTCTTAACAGGATGAAGGTTTTCATATCTGTTTTCATCATATGCAAGCAGCAGGAACAGTGCTTTTTTACAGTGAATACTGTCAGCAACGTTTGAATGTAAACCTAGTGTTGAAATGATAACCACTTGCAGCTATCTTATTGGGTGAAAAAGGAATAGTATAAGAATGGTAATTCTGATGTGGTGACAATTTATGGAACGTTACAGTTTATTTCAAGAATGAAGCAGTGTTTACTATGTTAACAGTAAATATGTTAAAAGTGTCCCACTCAATATTTTCAAGTTAGCCATGTGAAATATAACGTTTATCCTATAACAGTGGATTTTGGTTGCATTAAATGATTTATCACAGTAATACACAGTCACAAACGATCCAGATAGATGTTTCAGTGCATATACTTGTCAAACTCAGTTTAGACTCCTCTCTGTTTCTGTTTTGTAAAGGGAATCTATATAAATGAAGCAGTCACATACCTGCAGTGCAAACTTCAGGCTAACCAAATAAAATAAAAGATGCTATTTAAAAAGCCCTGGGAAATGCAAATGTCATACATATTTCTCAATTTAATGGAAGGTTCAGCTTTAAACAGTAACTGGCCCCATTTCTCTTAAGAAGCATGCTTAATAATTCAAAATATACTTTGACTGGTACAGACATAAAATATGTTTCTTTCTTGTTAATACTGACGGAGGCTTGGTAATTAATTCTGAATACATGGGAAATATAAAGTGTAGAGTATCAGTAGCAAATTTCCTCTGGGAAATTAATCTCTTCTGGGTCGAAGATGAACACTGTCCACTTTCTACTTTGTAAATATTGACAGTGGGTGGAGATATATGCAAAATGGGTTTCAATTTGCAGAGAGCCTTATATTTGAAACAACCTAATGGCTATAAATCAGTTTAGTGATCTGAATATGTGTTTAGTGGGGAAAACATCAAGGTATTGAACTATGCAGGGTTTTATGGTGCTATTATCTAAAACATAGTTTATAGTAATAAAAAAACAAGCTAATCTAATCTAAAGTTAGTTTTAAGGTGCCTGAGGATGATCTCATCAGAAAGGCCAAAAGTAAAAATAAATACCTGAGTAAATATTGCACAATTATTAATAATATGGCATACTCAGGTAAAAATATTCAAGTTAAACAGTGGGAAAACACCAACCTATTTATTGAACAATATGAGACAATATGCAATATGAATGATAGTACAGCACCTAAGACATGTGCAAGTGTACATCTGAGAAGGTGTAACTGATTTGTGATCAAATCAGAACCCATGCAACCAATTGTATGTTTGTAAACAGCTATTGAGTCTAACAGCCACTGGGAGGAATGACCTATGGAAGCGCTCCTTTCAGCATCTCGGATGCAACAGTATGTCACTGAAACAGCTATGCAGCTCTGCTACAACTCCATGCATTGAGTTGTTCATAAAGTATGTACATTTTTTAAAGTCCTTCAGTCTCTCACCACCTGCACTGGGTCCGGGGGCATCCCAGACAGGGAGCTGGCCCTTCTAATGAGTTTATCCAGCTGCTTTCTCTCAGTTACAGATAGGTTTTGTTGGAGCTGCTGCTCCAACAAAACATCCTATAGAAGATGGCTGATGCCACCACGGAGTTAAAGAAGGTCTTCATGAGCATCCCAACGTATTGTGAAAGACCTCAGCCTCCTCAGCAGGTAGAGTCTGCTGCAACCCTTCCTGTAAAGAGCATCAGTGTTGTGACTCCAGCCCAGGTCAACTCTAAGGTACTTTTAAGGATCCACTATTTCAACATCAGTTCTCTGGATGTTAACCTGTGTCAGTGAGGTGGGTCTGCAATCTTCAAAGGACCACAATCAGCTTCTTTTTTTCCCTCTGCATTTAACCTGAGATGGTTCTGTTTTAAACAGTCTACAAAGTTCTCTGTTCACTGTCTTTACTCTAGACATTGTAGCTTTAGTTAGAGATAAGGACAAGTCAGAGTCATCAGAGAACTTCTGAAGATGGAAACCTGGTGAGCTGATGAAGTCTGTGGTGTAAGGGGTGAACAGAAACAGTGCCAGCACAGTCATCTGTGCTGCTCTCCTGCTGCAGATCAACCTATCAGAAACACAGCCCCATGTCCTCACATACTGCGGTCAACCAGTGACGTAATCCAGTATCCACTGGGACAGATAGTCCACTCCTGACCGCTCCAGCTTGTCCTTCAGGAATCGTGGTTGGATGGTGTTGAAAGCGCTGGAGAAGTTGAACATTATCCCTAGATTCTCCACGTGGGCCAGAACCCAGTGTAGCACGTAGATGATGACATCATCCACACCGATGCCAGGCTGATAGGCAAACTGCGGTGGATCCAGTGAAGACCTCATCACGGGGCGAAGATGGTTGAGGATCAGCTAACCTGACCTATCTAAAACATAATAAATCAAATTAACTGTTGAGGTAAACTTAATTGGATTCCAGATTCTTTTCCAACATGATGAAGCATAAAATGAAAAGATGATAACTAATAAAGTATTCCTCCATACGCTTTATCAAATATGGTAAATTGTTTCCTGAGTCATTTCCCAAGAGCTACTGATTGCTCTTCCCCTATTTTGCACTTTTCTGTCTGCTCCTCCTCAAAATAATAACATTAAGGACTTGGGATTCTCTCTGCACAACACCTGCCACATTATGTGATGATGTGAACCATTCTACCATCCTGACTCCCATCTGGCAGCTGCCAACATTATAACTGTTTGCTAACACGGGGGTTAATGAAACCCCCGTGTTAGTGAACACACCTCGCCGTTCAGGGCTCAAGCTGCTTGGAGCTGCACATGCAGCCCTGAAGGATTGGCTCCATTATGGATGCCAGCACGGGGCTATACACGCTTCCTGAATAAAATAATGCTCACACCTGCTACCTGAGCTCAGCTGTTGCCATGCAACACAGAGACAAAGCATTCTGTTTTGTACTCTCATGCTGTGTGCACAATGTGTGCAATTACAATGCAATTAGTGGACTTCCAAAAGAGTTTACTTGTAGGTACAGAGGCTATTGTTTGTGCTGCCATCCAACATTTACTCCCTGGTTTAACAAAATGTTTACTTACACACTAACACTTAAACATTCTTCTGTTGTCAAGGTGTGATATCTTCTCTGATTTTTTTCCCTCTCTGCTTGAGTCATTTCTGGCCAAATATGCAAATTTCTATCATCAGATATCTAAAGCCCTGTGGACACACAAAGACAGAAGTGTGAATCTACCCTTTCTTTATCAAATGTGTAATTAAACCAATGCCAACCTAACAAGAATAGACTAATAAGCGGGCAAGCTTAATGTCTTTTTTTGTTTTTTTTTGTGCATTGAATTGGGATGAATAATTTATTGTTAAAGTGTTGTCCCAACCAGAGTGTAAATGCATTTAACAAGTCATCAATTAATCAAAACAGGAGGTTTGCTTGCTTTATATTTTATAGACCCTTTTTGGTTTTCAGAAGAAGGACTTTTGCTTGCTTTGGTCAAATTTCAGTAAACATCATGGCAAATCTGAATATGTGATTGCTTACTAAGAAATATTGTTTTTATCCAAATAGCTGCAATTCATTAAGTCAGACCTGGGCATTTTTCAGCGTCTGGGCTACTTCCAAACAAATATAATCAATATTAATGCAATCCAATTTTCTAATATCATGTAGGCCTTCTATGAATTATTTATTCGCTAAAGTTAAAAAAACTCTTGTACTCTGCTTGAATTAAAATGATGCGACAAAAAAAGTGAAACACACAAATGTGTATTTTTTTTATTATTATTTTAAGGTAATTTAAGGTAAGACTAAATAAAACTTTCAGTTTTCAGTATGGCCTTTTACATTTATAACTACTAACACCAGCAGGCAAACAAAATTGTATTTGGAGTTTGTTATATTTCGAGATTAGACAAAAAAACATTTAAAAAGATTTAGTCATGCAGTCCGTTGAGAAAATTAATTGTGCACTGTTGCAGTAAGGTGTTCCACTCAAGGGTGCCTTAGCATGGAGATACTTGAGAAAAGTATGAGCATTTGAATATCCATATAATGTTGGGACCTGAAGGGTTGCATCTACACTGTCACCATCGATGCTGCTGCATGCTCCCTCAACCCTTTCCATTTCTTTGTACACTTACTAAAAGCTGGATGAAAGATCCAGACCTTTCCTGTCTGGCTTTTAAAATCCTTTGAGGATGAAACCCGACATTTATTGCAGGGCAGTGTCTTTGAAACAACATGAAAAGGCTAAGTTTCCAATATGGGGTGTGATGGCGGAACGGCGGGGGGGATGGGGGCATGTGTCTAAAAGGAGGAAGGCACGTTCATTTACTTCATGGATATATGAATGTAATGGAGGAAATATATGAGTGGTATCAGTGATATCAATGCGTTGCTGAGGCTTTGTTGATTTGTTTCAGGATTGTCAACCTTACCGGATCTCAGTGTTATCAATCTTAGTACAACAACAAGGATCAATGCATTACCAACTACTTTACTCAGAGATTTATCTTCAAGAAACTTTGAATCCTGTGAAATGTTATCAAATACAAACAAATGTTGGTTCCAGCACCATGCCAATGGTATGAATGTACTTTTCTACTACCATCATATCATATTTTACAACCAAATGCTCTTACATGCTAATCAGTGTTACTTAAAAAAAACTAAAAGTCTATTCACAAAGGGAAGACATTTTCAAAGGAGACTCAAGGTGTATGAGCATTTAAATCACTTAACTGTTGAGTGCTGTTAGCTTATGTAAAAGGGATATGTGAAGAAGGATAAGGACCTGTGGAATTCCACCAACACAGCTTTTGATTTAAGTAGACGGTAAGAGGTGAGAAGTGATTGTGTACTCTGTTATAGTAGTTTATTTCCATAAATATCATCTCACTTACCTGAATATTAAGTTTAAGTGTCTGTTGTCATCCATTGACTAGTTGAGAATGTAGATGAATCATCCATCCATTAATTTTCTACTGCCATAGCACTGATTTCCCAGAATTTTTATTACTCAACCCCTCATGCAATGTTGCCAAACCAACATGGTAATCTCTTTAAATAATCTTTGATCATCCCTATGTTTCTCCTAGGGGAGGAAAGAGGCATTAACACACTTTGCCAGTGGGTTACTGCCACAAGTCAAAATATTTTAAACCATTGGAATCTTTTTCTTGAGTATGCGGGTTAATTTTAGCAAGATGAATGGAAGAGACAGAATGGAATAACATACAAAGGGGTATTGTTGTTCTACTCTTATGTCCTCATAAAAAAAAATGTTTTAACCAAATGGCAACTTGAGTTCAGTTATCACCTATGGTCAATGAGTTTAGTACAATACATTTGATGATCTCCATCTTTTGAAGGGGGTTGTAACGATAAACCAATGTTACATGTTAATTTGAATATTGTTTTTACAAATGAAGTAGTGGTAAACAGTTAAACAGCACGTCAACTGTTTTTTCCTCTTTGGGTTGTTTTGTTTGGATTGAACCTGTTTGTTTTTCTGGGCGTGGTTTCACCTGCAGTGAAGGGACCTCCTCCTGGTGTATCACACTCAGGTGTGCAGACTGCACTATGGCTCAAACTAAGAGGCAGATTAAGAGGGTTGACACTGGCCAGAGTAGATTTTTGTGTTGCCATAGATATGCCATTCTGGGTCCCGCTTCCATGGCCGCTCGACCAGGTTGACAAGCACGTCACAGGGCTTATTTGAGAGTTGCTGCTCCTACACATTAGAAGGTTGAAGAGTTGGTTAGGATGCCTATGAGATGACAACTGGGGCAGTTGTTTTAGCCTTGTCTGACCTTAAAGCTCTTCCTTTGGGTGATTACTTTTTAACAAGCCTTATCAGCAACTTACTGCAAACCAAACTAAAGCCAACCGGAGCTCCGTATTAGATTGATAAGAATTCATAAAATTGTTTTATTCTTTTCTGTAGTGTAATCTAACAAATTATGCCTTTCAAATACCTCATTTTAAAATGTTTTTTTTTTTATTTTAGTTGATAGATAACTGAGCTTTATTTTCCTATAAGGAGCAATATGCAAGTGGAGACAGATAGGTATTTGGTTGCCATGGATCTTTACACATTTATTTTTCTGTTTCTAGGGTGACAATTACAAAGGATTCTCTGAGATTTACCGAATTTCCAACAGGTTGAATATTTTTATTCAGGACAGTCGACAAAAATGGCAACCTGCTGAACGTCAGCATGTATAGTCTGAAACAATTGAAACAGGATGTGTTTTAAATGACAGAAATGTGTGATTGAAGCATATTATTACACATGCTGAAGTGCTTGGCTCGATCCTGTTTGAACTGTCAGGCAGCTACCTATGGCTTCAATCTCGTTTCCTGTTGACCTTACTTTCAACTCTGTGGCACCATCCCACTTGAGAACTGCACAAAACCTTTCTAAATCCAGATAAAAGGATCAACTCCCTACAAGTGCAGTTGTCGTTTGTTATAATTGTGATATGATTTATGTAGATTGATCACTACTCAGATTGGATGTGACAACCATGACCTTAAAAAAAATCAGTGTTTTTGTAGATGATGTATATGAAAAAACTCCAAGACCACAATGTCACCCCTATTCAATCACTATTGGTCTTTTAAAAGTATGACATTTTGATCAAGGTAAGTATTCAATATTAAACACCTGTCACTCATTTGTATTTTAACATCAGTTTCCTGTGCCAGGGACCCAGTATTTGATTTGATAATTTGTCTCTGAATTGCAAATTTGACTCTCATAGGCACTTTCTTTACAACTCAGTTTACCTAGCCGCTGCGCAAGTTTTGTAGAGGTCAGCAGAAACAATGGCACAGCTCCTCAGTGGAATATAATAACCTGATAAGATTCAGACGCAAAGTCCATTAGAGTACTGACAGCAATGTGAAGTATGCTAAAAGCCCCAAAGGTTCAGCCTCAGAAGAAAAAAGCTCAACAATTAGTTTGGGCATTGGCAAAGGTCCAATGAATGAAATAATTCCTATTTGTTTTCTATAGCTTAAATTCAAAAATGAAAGGAAATAAGAAAGAGTTAGAACTAGTCTAAGCGAAGAAGCTAAATAAATGACAAAGTTACTGAAATTTCACAGGCAGGGTCTCACCACATGAAACAGAATAGACACCTTTTTGGCCTCCTTCACAAATCTACTGTGACACAAAAAGCAACTATGGCAGACTTGATGATTTAGCTTTACTCCACAAAAATATTTAAAAGAAGTAAATAGATTAGTGGGGGAAGCTAACAAGCTATTCAGATGCACACCATCTGTTTTAGCTGACTTAAAAACAACAAATATTCTAATCAGTAGAATATTTTAGGTGATACAAACAGTCTATAATTTAACCGAGCCAAACAATGTCTGTGTACCTATGTACTTTTTAACTCTTTCAATAATGGAGTAAACATTTAGATATTGAGCAACACATCTGAAGTATCAGATATTAAAACACTGATCCAGCTTATTGGCTTTCTAACAGGCTGAGAAGTTACTCACTTCTCCAACAACTTCACAGGGATTTAACACACTTGTTTAATAAACCAATAGATCCTTTACTTACAGAACACTTGTTTTACATGAAAAGAAACTATTATAGATCATAAATTCATAGTTGCTTACTTCAAAATTCTAAATTAAATATTTATGAATGACTTACTAACAAATTAGTTTAGGTTCTAAATCATACTAACTGCTCCAATAGCAGTCGTACTACTATGAGTACTAAACTATCGATTTATTTTATGGGAATATCATGTTCACCCTGTTCCTGTGATGGATTTCTTTGGTTATACTCTAATTTCCTTATGCAGTCTAAAAGCTAAACCTTGAAATAATCTGGTTACTCTAAACCACATGTGTCAAACTCAAGGCCCGCGGGCCACATGTGGCCCTTTACATCATTTTATGTGGCCCTCTCCCCCCCAGCACCATTTTACAAGCTCATTGATAGACTTAAAATAGGTTTTGAGCACAAATTGGTTTCATGAACGATGGGAAAACGAATATCTGTTTGTACTTCAAGGTGAAAAACCAGTATGTCTTTTGTGTTCTGGGACAGTGTCCGTTGTGAAAGAATACAATATATGTCGGCATTTTGAAACCAAACACGGAGCTAAGTACGCAAAATTTAGCCTTTAAGAAAAACAAAAAATTGCAGCAGATTAAAGAGGCAGGTTGCAATTGCAGCAGAAATTGTTTACAAAAGCCACAGCCAAAAATGATGCAGCGGTGATAGCAAGCTTTATTGTGGCTGAAGAAATCGTCGAGTTTCAAAATCTTTTTCGGAGGATGCTTTTTTGAAGCAGTGTATGCTAAAGGTGTGTGAGCAGGTGTGCCCTGACAAAGTACAGACTTTTCAAAATGTCTGTTTGTCAAGAAATACCATCGCGGAACGAGTTAAGGGTAGCCGAAATTTAACGACACAGCTGGCCGAAGAAATGGGCAACTGTCTGGCTTTTTCATTAGCTGTGGATGAAAGCACAGACGACGTGGATACAGCGCATTTGTCCATTTTTATTAGAGGGGTGAAGCCAGACCTGTCTGTAACTGAGGAGCTCCTGGATATAGTGGCGCTGCATGGAACGACAACTGGTCGAGACATATTTGATGCAGTGGAGAAGTCTGTCTGTAAAAATAAATTGCCATGGGAAAGGTTGGTGGGACTAACTACAGACCGTGCACCTGCGATGTGTGGAAGAAAAACAGGCTTGGTTGGACTAATGAAAGAAACAATGCAAAAAAGCAACAATCAGATGCCGCTCATCAGGTATCATTGCCTTATCCATCAGGAAGCGCTGTGTGGAAAAGTTCTGGAGCTGGATAATGTGATGACCAAGGTCATGAAAACAGTCAACTTTATTCGGGCGCGTGGCCTAAATCACTGCCAGTTTCAGATGTTTTTGCAGGAGGTGGGTTCAGAGCTTGAAGATGTGCAGTACCATACAGAAGTAAGGTGGCTGAGTGGGAGCAAAGTACTCAAACGATTTTTTGAACTTCGAGAAGAAATTAATCTTTTGATGAAGAACAAAGGAAAACCCTTGTCTGAACTGTCCGATCCGAAATGGCTGTGTGACTTTGCTATGTTATGTGACGTCACTGAGCATCTTGCTCAGCTAAATCAAAAACTGCAAGGACGTAAACAAGTCATCACACAGATGTCAGACATGATCACAGCTTTCCAGCGCAAACTCAACTATGGAAGTGCCAGGTGGAACAAAACAATCTCGTCCACTTTCCTGCTTGTCAGATCAGCTTCGGCTTCTTCTCCTGGTGCTTTTTCATGTGCTCGTTTAACTACCAAACTAACTCTGTTAATAAACGAGTTTGATTGGCGCTTTTCTGACTTTAGATCGCAGCGCTCTGCTTTTGACATCTTTGCCAATCCTTTCACCGACGATGTCTGCAGTGCGCCCCACCGCCTTCAGATGGAGTTAATTGAGCTTCAAAGCGACAGTGGCCTGAAAGCAAAGTTCTGTGATGTTTCAATCGAGGACTTTTACCATCTACTGCCCCCTGATTTGATGCCACAGCTTCGACTCCATGCAGCCCGTGTTTTGTCCATGTTTGGAAGCACCAAACATGGACAAAACATGTTTTGTGTTTATTTACAGAACACAGCTGGTGAATGAGGATGTGTGTGAGTTGGTGACAGGGTGAAGAGGGATCAGCTTTGAGTTCAAGGACAGGCAACATCACCTAATTGTTTTGTTACATGGTCGTTGTGTAATAAATAACAAAAAAGTTTTGTGAAGTTTAGAGTTAATATCAAAACTTGTTTAAGTTCTTTCTCTGCTTATCTTTACACACTGATTTAAGTATTGTAATGTTTAAACTGAGCAGTAATTTTACATCCATGCAAACTGAAATGTAATATTTAACACTTGAATACATAAAATCAGTTATTTAACAATATGAGGTGTTGTTTAATTTATTTTTAACATTGTTTTTCATAAATTTATGCTCTGCAACTTTGGACGCGTTCCTTCTCTAACACACCTGGATCATTGCCTCATTCATAGGCCTGCTGTAGAGGCCTATGAATGAGGCTTAATGAAAGAATTCAACCTTTTGTCTGGGGTATGTTTTTAGCAGGGACGCATCTAAAAGTTGCAGTCTGAAGGACTGCACTTGGGCATTCCTGATTTATACAGTCAATGTGGCCCGTTGAGGGTGGCCAATATGCTGAAGTGGCCCTTGGTGAAATTGAGTTTGACACCCCTGCTCTAAACCAATCTTCGGTGGGAGTATTTGCAAGTATATTTATTTGCCTTGTGTTTCTCTATCTCTTACAGAAGGGAATAAGGCAGGGACCGTTGTGGGGATGGGGAGCTTCATGCAGCATACCCAGTGTCCAGCAAGATCCTGAGGTCCAGAGAAATAAAATGCATCTCTCAACTGATAAAGTAAGGGAGGTCCTACTTCAATAAAAAAATTATTTTCAGCCCAAACCACCATAGAGTCCACGGAACAATGGTACTCCTCTAGCCTGAGGAAAGAAGACTGTCATTCTAAAGCTCCTGTGTTCTCCAAGGTGGTCGCTGGCCTTTCAATAACAGTTAAATCATGGTCAGTTCTAACCGTTGACACTTTTAGCATTGTGGGCCATGACCATTCCTGCTGGACAATGAAATCAGCTTCTCAATATGAGATGAGATTGCTCCTCATATCATCACTGACTGTGGAGACTTACCTTTGGATTTCAAGTCAATATATTTTAAATTTGAACAGATTTCATTTGCAATTCATTCATGGCTCCAATCATGCTTGAGCACATTTTTCTACAACACTTTTTCTTTCTTTTCAATAGCCAGCTTCTTCAGCAATAATCGTTTGTAGCTTACCCCTCTTGTGGAGGGTGTCGATGACACATAATTGTTTAGACCATATCGTGGCAATGAGAACTCTGTATTATTTTTCATTGAACTTTTTTATTAGCTGTAAACCACAGCTAATCAAAATACTTGAAATATTTCACTCTTTGTATGAATTTAAATGCACTTCTTGAGTTGAATTAGAAAGAAATGTATTAACTTTTTAATGATATTCTAATTTATTTATATGCACCTGTAGATACATTTACAAATGTACATACTTTCATAAAAGCACAGCATAGATAATATAGTGGGAAATGTGGTTCCAAACTTTAAAAGTTATGACCTTAAAAGCGGGGTCATGTCTGGTTTTAAAATTGAACTGTGGTTAAAGTAAGATGACTTGATCTGAGGATCAAAGAGGTCCACTGGTAGAATGGGAGCTTAGCAGGTCTGTTATATATGCAGGTGGTGTTTAATGCAAGGCCCTGTGTAGGGATATTAACAGTTTAAACTATCTGGAATTTGACCGGTAGCCAATAACAGAAGGAAATAATTGGTAAGATGTGGGACTAAATGTAAAGGGCAAGGGAGGCAGATAAACAGAGTTATAGGTGGCATATGGAAATGTATTTTATGTTCCAAAGCTATACGACAAAAAAGCTACAACTTTCTTATGACTGTGCTTTTTTCCATTCTCTAAATTTAGTTACCTATTTGAAATAACCTATGATAGAGCTGTACAGTATATTGGAGTAGCAAAGAGAAGTCTGAATATTTAATATGTGAAGTGATCAAAAAAGAAATATGTGTCCAGCAGAGAACGCATACATTATCGGAGGTCCACTGTATCTTCATGTCAATTACTTAGAATTTTGTTTACTGTAGTATCTGAAAAAGTATTTGATAAAAAAAGTCAAGCACTGACATACTGTGTCATAAAATGGAACGTGCCAAAGAAATAATCTTTACAATTATGTAAACTCATACCATAACACATTTTCTGCTGTTTTTTTTTTAAGAAAAGTTTCCATCTAACATGATCAGTTCAGCTGCAACTTTGAAAACATTAAATAAGGACAACTTCTGCTGTACATCCACCACACATCTTGCATTTTTTCCCTTGTACCAGATCTACTAAGTATTGTCTTTGCTCTGAACCAAAATCAATTTCAGTAGAACAAGCGTCGTCGGCCATGGGTGCGATATGATTACTGCACCAATTACCAGCGGTGTTTGCTGATGCCCTTGGTCATACAGACATTTTTAAATTGGGTTATTGGTGGCTGAAGGATTCCAATCTTTCAACTTAAATGTAACCCACCTCACTATCATTATTACTTCACAACTTCTATTACAAGGTTCTCATCTACCAAGGCTAGAGTGAAATGTTAATTGTCACTTAGTGGTAAGATGGAAAGGGGCCTTGAAGCTTAAAAATACTATTTTGGTGGAATTGTGCCCCCTTTTCATTTTATCAAGGACTCAATAATGGCTTTTTTAAACAGTCAAAAACACAATGTCATTTATATTCTTGTACTAATATTTCACTTCACATTAAACAAAGAGAGAACGTGTATAGTTATTGATTTATTAAAAGAGGAGCACTTCTGGAAACTTTAAATGTTATCTTTAATTGTATAACAATAAGTAGTTGTTTATAACACTGACATGCCTTTGAGGAGGACTTCAGGGCACTCAGAAGCCTGATAGATGGAGCTGCTGTACAGATGTTTTTAAAGAAAACTGACTAATCTTTACCATGAAATTATCCACTTGTTGGGCTTTCCAATTTATACAGTGATATATGTCACTTGGAGATTAAAGGCTTAATGAAAAACTTTTGAAACTCACTGGTTCTACCATTTCTGCTCTAATATGGTGCTATGTAACAAGATTTATTTATTGAAAATAGCTTCAGAATGAAACCCATACAACATTATAGAATACAATTTTCTCTTTACAATTTGTACCTTGCAAAAGTATACACACTTTTATATATCTAAAATGTTAAAATTTTGTCATATTAATAATACAAACTTAATCATATAATATTAACTTAACATGGTTTTCAAATTTGTTTATTTATTTTTTTACAAATAAAAATCTGAGATGTGTGGTGTGCATTTTTATTAAAGGTGCTTTATATTGGACAATCTCTTATTGCTTTGAGTTCCAGGGTATTATCTTATCTATTGGCTGTCCCACATCCCAGTCATTGTGAGGCTCTCATGTAATGCCAATGTGCGTGCACGCTCCTTGATAGTTTCCACTTCCTGGCTGAGCATATAATTCAAGTGTTTATGTATGAAGGTAGCTTGAGTTTTCATTGTAGCTCCACTGCTCTCACCATATACTTTGAAAACTGTACAAGTTTACAAGAAGAAGGAGAAGGCCTCAGAAGAAAGACATAAGTCCAGGGTGTATTTGGGAGATTTCTTCCACACGATCCCCTTGAGGTGCGGGGGATCGTTGGATGGCTTGTGGTGATTTGCTGATGGTGCAGCATGTTGGAGGGTGGACAGGTAGACGGGGGTCCAGCAGCATGCCGAGAGTATCCTTAGTCACTGGAATGAAGGTGCCCAGAAGGCTCTTGGGATCATGAACTGGAACCAAAGCTTGGGTTTTTCCACAGAGGCTTGTGCAGAGAATGGCCCAGGTCAGGATTGAGATTTGAGTGGGTACCTTGAGGAGGAGCACAGACAGGGATGACCCACGATACATTAATTCAGGAAGGAATAAGGTTAGGTCAGGTATCACTCTGAGTGAGCTAATGCTCTGAAACTTTCCTTCTGTTTCTTGCCGCCTTAAATGCTCCTGTCAGTTGGAGTTGATGGGACATACCTGTGGCTGGTATCCACCTGTCGCAACATACTGGAGAGAGGTGAAAATGCACCACACAAATCACCAACCAGACTGTGCACAGAACTGGGTATCTGACAGAAGACCACTAAAAGTTTGACTTTATAGTTAGATTTTTGCTTTTCAGAACATAGCTGTAAAAGTATTTATGCCCTCATAAAATACAGAACAAGACGCCTTACAGATCAGAAAATCCACAATACATATCCACAATAAATGCAAACTTAAAAAGTATCCACTTAGATTAGAAATGTTCCATTCTGGTCTTAAATATTAGATTTTAGTCTTGATCGGGACTTTTTTAAATGTCAGATTTTGGAGACCAAACAGTTTGTGATTTTATGTCTCATGCTCCCAGAAATGTCTTAGTTAATTCAAGAAAAATTAAAAAACAGTACGTATTTTCATGTGCAAGCCTTGCAAACTCAAAAATAGGCTTATTTTTTGTATTTTGTTGTTTTGACTAATAAATCCAGGTTTACCCTAACACATGCGTTTTTCATCCTTTATTATTATTATTATTATTATTATTATTATTATTATTATTATTATTGTGAAACACAATAATAATATTTATAAAGTGAAAAGAACATGTTTTAAATACATTTGCTTTCAAACAAATATAGGCAAGGCATGGAGGAGATGGATTGACATTGGTCTACAGCCCCTTGGCCAATCAGGACACGGAACACAGTGCACGTTCATATACTGTAAAAAAAAAAAATACAAAAACTGCACTAAAAAATCTGCGAAACAGCGAAGCTGTGAAAGGTGAAACGCGTTATAGTAAGGGTTTACTGTATTCTGAATATGGCAGGATTGGTCCCCATAAACCATATTACAAGCCAAATTATCAACAAGTCATATCAAAACAGAGCTTTTCTGAGATGCTTTGGATCACGCATGCTTGCATTGTGAACAGACAAGAAGATCAGCTAACTACAATCTAGAAAGAAAATCTGGGAAAAGGTAACAACTATGGGTAATATGTATCAGACATAATGTTTTCCATACATACATACATATACGTATATGTACATATGTACGTATGTATATATATATATCTGTACATATACATATAAACATACAACAGGTAAAAAAAAACTTTTAAGTTCGTGCAAATATGCTTACTGTTTCCTGCAGAATAGCTGGGTACATTGGCTGTAAGGTGTTCATCAGAGAGACAGCCTGGTGATAGAAACTGGCTCTGTGTTGGCTCATTTTAGTCATTATTGCTCTGTAGTGCCAGCCTGAAGGTAAAAGTCCGAATAACCTGTGACCAAGAAGTCCTGGATTGACAGCCATGTTAGCTGCCCTTTTACTGGCCCTGGACTTGTACAGGTCATGAATGGATGGAAGGTCAGTACTAATGATCTCTCTGCAGGTCTAATTGTTTGTAGTAGTTTTGGACCTTTCTAGTCTTGTGTTTGAGCTGAACCACACAGAGATGGATGAGCACAAGACAGATTGAATGATGGGAGTGTTGAAGTGATCAGTTGCTGCTGAATAATGTTGTACTTCTTGAATTACAGCAGGAAGTACAGTCTCTTCTGGCCTTTCTTTTTGGATGGTGCCAATGTGTGAAGACCATCTTAGGTCCAGGGAAAGGGTGGTTCTCAGGAATCGGAAGGGATCCACAGTAGACACTGTGTTGTTGGGAAGGGCAGAGTGTGTGTGTCTCTGTAATTTCCACTGTGTTTGCTACATGTTCCAGCAGTCTTAGTTCCCCTCATGTAGTATAAAAGAAACATGCAGACTTTACTGCATGCTGTTACTTTGTAATGTATATCAGGCATTACTCTGACAACACAAATAACAGGGTCCGCGGAAATTTGCAGGCGAGTCCACTCCATTCCATTCTTTACCCATGGCTGGTTTGTAGCAAACCAGAGACTCTGGCCTTTCCAACAAGGTATAGCACTTCCAGAGCATACTGCAATGGAAATCAGCACTTTTATTTTACCAAATTCCCTTTTACGAAATATAAAACACATTTGGCACAGTTTTGGCCCATTTTGGATCAACTTTGCCAAAATCACAGGTCTGCCTTGCACACTGCCCAATAAAACCTTTGTGGAACACTTATGCTTCAACTGATTCAGTCCAGATTTGTTGTAATTATAGTCAACATGTGGATTTATAAAGTCTGAGGCTTCTCAAATAATTTCAAAGGGGTTTTCATGTGGTTTTGCAGTGTGTATATTAGAAAAAACTAGACGAGGCTAAAAATTTTAGATTTTTTCTTTGTTTAATTACCTATAAATCAGGCATTGTGACATTTGCAATAGTGGTTCCACCTGAAACATGTTATGTGATGCATTTGTGTCACACAAATATTAACATTTACACTTTATAACTTTGGAGCTGTACTTGATTTATTTCACATATGTAATTTCAGGCGGAAATTGCTCCTAAAATCTGGGTTTAAGATGTTAATTTAAAATAATTTGCAGGTTTGAGGATCGTTGGTTTTAATGAGCTCCTCCCAATCAATCTTCCTGAGGAAAGCAATACTTGTCAAGATCACATCGTTCAGTTTCTTCTTGAAAATAGACAATTATGATGTTTTAGGGGTTTTCATCAAACAAATACAATATGTGAAATTAAGTCTTATTCTAAGACCACTTGGACTTCCAAGTGTTGTATTATGCTGACCATTATTGCATTTTATTTATTGAATACCTGGGAGTCATTTGCAATAAGTTGGCTCAGAACTAGTTTCTCTTTGTTCTGGCCAGTGCAACTGCTTCTCACTGACAGGATCCAAAGCATCTAAAGCTGCTAGGTATTTTCCATTGCACTCATTACAACGTGCGACCATTTAACCCAGAATAGAGTCAATAATGCCAAAAAACAGCCGCTTGCACTCAAGTTGAATGTTCACTTTGCGCTGCCCAAGGCGTCCATTCAACATGTAGTCGTGCAGCGTCCTGGTGGCCTGCCGCTGTCATTTTGGAGGAGCATGCCTGCCTTTGCCGTCATCTGCAACCCCACTGTCAACCCACACTTTCAGAAATTGTTTACCTGATCGCAAATCCTCTATACAAGTAGAGGCACTTTGGATGAGCCGGACTGCGGTGATTAAATCATTATCTTCAGCTTGCAACATACCATTGGCCGGGTCCATCAGCCACAACACTTTACACATCACACGCGTGAGGAATTTGAACCTCTGTTCGAAGATGGCCTGGTGAAGTCCAACAGCTTAGATTTTCACATCAGCACTTTCTCCTGTGGTTGCGATTTCTTTCAGGAAGTCCATCAGTGCGCTGTGTGACTTCAAGACCACAGACAACGTGTCAAGGTGTCCAGCCCATCACTGCTCTAACAGCCTTTTAAACTTCTCTCCTTTGTAGTGTGCAGCTACAGTGGCCTATTTCAGAAATTTATAAAGGGAATTGCACACCTGAAAAAAATCCCCAATAGCTCTCTCTGAGGAAACAGCATGCACAATCAGCAAATGCAATTGGTGGTTAAAAGAATGGATATAAGGCACTTCTCTGTTTAACTTATTTTGAATATGTTTTTTTTATGCCCCCTCTCTTCCCGACAGGACGCTTGCTCTGTCATAACACTGACTAAGAATTTTGTTTGTGTAAAGTCCAGCATTTGACAGTTAAATCAAGCACATTAGTGAGTGACTGAACGTCACACGTGTCCGTTGTCTGCATTGATAACAACCTCTGTTGTATTTTGTTGTCCTTGTCCACATAATGCACAACTAGTGATAAATTGTGCTCCGTTACGATTGTGCTCATCAGTTTCATGATGTGATTTTGAATATCATGTGATGCGTTAGCTGCATTTTTTGAAATTGTCCGGAAACTGTTCGCAAGCTCTTGCCTCAGTGTGTAAACGAACAGTGAGAGAAAAAGTTTGCTGCCTGCTTCATGTCTGCCACCGACTTAATCCAGTTTGTTTGAGCTGAGAAATTCTATTATGTCAACAATTGCAGACATGGTTTTCGTGCAAGTTAACCATTGTTGAAATCTCACTGCCTGTGCTGCATCGTTTTTCTTTGTCTTTCCAGCTAGCCACATAGCTTGGTGCTCTTTGCGGTTACTATGCCTGCTAAATCCCTTTCGCTTTATCATTTTCGTGCTTCCAATTATAATGTCAAGTACTTGTGAAACAGAGTCACTCCCTCCAAATTTCCTGCAAGGAAAATAAAATGCTGCATCTGCTTGTTGCAAATATTCAATCCAGTTTCTCTCATTGTACCAATTAGCCAAAAACGATCACTTACAATCATTATTATGCTGTTGTTTCTTCTGAAACTGCCTGAGAGGACTCTGAACTGGCTTGTTAACTCAAAAGGTCCTCTGGTACTCCATAGTGCGGCGAAGGCAGGCTCTCCCCTCTCGGTCATCCCTACTCACAGGCTCAGAGCTCCAGAGGGCTGGCAGGCAGTTCACTCTCCTCACTGCGGTGCTCTTCCTCAGAACAAGCCCTCCTCGCCGGCAGGTGATCCTCGGTCTCTCTGGTGCTCCCGCTGCTGCTGCCGGCCGGCACAGATACTGACGGGGGAACTTCTGTCTTTTTCATCCATTTTTGAATGTTCATCTTTGTCACTTAAAATATGCTAACTTGTGCTAGGACTGCCGGGACTGCCTTGAGCCCTCTTGAAGCCAGGTAAACATCATAGCTGTGATAATTTTCCTCCGCTTTTCATCTCTCATGTGAAGCCCCTTTGTTCGCTTGAATGTACAGCACGCCTTGTGCGCCAAGGAATGGGTTTCTTATGAGGCGATTTACAAAAAAATATCAAACAGGCTACAAGCTGTAAACTGTGTAGAGGTCGGCAAGGTGTGGGAATCCAGGTATCAAGGTAAAAATGTTTCATAATATCCGCACTTGTATTCTGGAGTTGAACACCTGTAAATGATGATGTGAAAAGTTGTACAGGAATTTATTTTAACAGCTGTTTTCAGAGGTGACCTGTAGAGACTAAAGTGCTTTAGTAAACAGAGAAAACAGAACTCAATAAGCTATAATGTCTATGATTACTCACAGCAACTATAACTGCTAATGAGGTTAAAAAAAAAAAAACAGATGCAACTTGGAGCCTTTAGTTTACATATTCTTTTGTCTTTATGTTTCAGGTACACTGTTAAAATGACGAGCCAGAGGACAGACATAAAACCTGCTGGGAGGAATCTTCCTCGTTGCCCTGGAAGATCTTCTAGCGAGCTTTCAAGAGCATTAGTGGTTCTCCTGAAGCGAGCCCACCTGTTGAAGCAGAGACAACAATGCTGTACAACCCGTCTATATTTCATTGCTGTCAAATACCTTTGGTTTCAGCCTTATTTTTAGCTGTTAAAAAACCAACCACAGTGGTGTCATAAGCAAACTTCACAACAATGCTTGTGGGGTGGACAGCAGAGCAGTCTGAAGATCCTATGAAGAGAGCAGTGCTGAGGACACAGCCCTGTGGTGTTCCAGTATTGAGGATTAGTGGGGCAGATGTATGTTTTCCTATCCTCATCACCCGGGTCCTGGTGGTGAGAAAGTCACTGATCCAAGAGCAGAGCAGTGGAGATAATCCCAGGCTGTGAAGCTTCTGAGCCAGCATGTCTGGAAGCATGGTGTTGAAGGCTGAGTTGAAGTCCATTAATAGCATCCTAACATAGATGTTGGATTGCTGCAGATGAGTCAGAGCCATGTGAAGTGCTAGCAAGACAGCATTCTCTGTAGAATGATTCTCCCTGTAGGCGAACTGCAGGCTGTCCAGGCCAGCACTTCATTTTGTAATTTTCAGTTTTCTTCATAAAATCTCATCTCCATCATTGTTTTGCTTTTTTACACTTTGGGTCCTGAAAACCTGTGATAGACTGGCGACCTGTCCAGGGTGTACCCCCGCCTCTCGCCCACTGACAGCTGGAGATAGGACCAGCACCCTCGTGACCCAACAAGGGATAGACGTGTTACAAAATGAATGGATGGATGAATGGATGGGTCCTGCAAACAACTTTCAAACAATGATAACAGATGAACAGAGCTGAACTCAATTAAAACTGAATAGGCATTGTGTTTGCAAAACATACTGCTCTCTACATTAAATGTAATGGAGGTCAAAAGCCAGGAGAACATCAGTCTGAAAGGCTCAGAACAAATTTGGAACTACACCTAACACAGGAGAGGCAAACATGATCTTAAGTAAACTATATTCCCCTTGCACATAAGCCTAACATACATTTGCTTACACAATAATCTTTTCAGATGAAGGCATTTCTGACTTTTGAAGATGATTTATGAAGAAAATGAGTGTTTACTATTGGAACCACAGACAACGTATCCTGAATCCCCAAGAACAAACCAGAAAACAGAACTGAGTTAGAAAAATGGTAAATGTGGATCTCTAATAATGTGCTCCACAGAGAGTCTGGGTGATGTAATACATTGATTTTCAACAATCTTTAATAGAAATTCAGGCCATCTTGAAACATAAATACAGCATTTTTTGAGGATCCAATGGAACCAACAGTAGGAGAATATGTAGGACAGCAAAGTTTATATCTCTAAACATATTAACAATTTTGGGATTTTGGACATATTTTTAGAGTTAATGATTTTTGTTTGTTTCAACCATATACACATTGCGATATTGCACGTCACTCCTACAGGTATCCATCTGTGCTCTTTATGAGAAAGAAAGGATGTGTTAGTGAATTTAGCGATTTCTGGTGCAATAATTTGTTATCTAAATATGCCTTGGTAAGTTACTAGTCAGAGACTTGTGTGGGATCAGAATCTCCATCTCAATGGTAGTGTAGATTGGGTTGTGGGCCATCACCGGAGTCCCTCAGGAACAATTTTCCCCTTGTCTGCCATGTCATCTGTTTGTGGCCCTCTGCACCTGACCTTAGTGCACCTCTGATAGATTGTCCAAGTCAGCAGGTCTTCCTTTTATCCCTTTTAGGTGTTCCTGTCAAACATCAAGTTTTTTTTTTTATATTGCACTCATATGCTCTACACACACATAGTGATACACACAATCTGGTCAGGGAGTGTGAAGAGAAGCCACAGGCAGACTTGTATACAGGATGCTCTGCCATTTGAGTTCAGCTGTCTAAGCCTTTGAAGTGTATACAGACAGCTGGATGTTGGAAGAACCCGGTGATGAAGTTCAGGAGAGAACGCAGATGCGTATATTTTGAGATGTGGCATTGTAAAGAATAAATACTGTATTAACCATATCTTGCAAACTATTACTTGCTTAGTTACAGGAACTGTGAAAGGTACCAAAAAACTTTCCAAAATAAAAAAAATAAATAAATAAATAAAACTGAAGCTCAGGGAGTAAACAAAAACCACACAAGCCAGAGATGCTGACCAAAAAGGTCCTGACCTTATCAGTCTAGGAAAGCCCAAAGGTTTAAAAGGAGAGGTGGTTTCCATTAGCAGCAGACAGCTGAAGCTGAGCAGAGATAGCTACATGGTAAAAAGGACCCTGAAGATTGAATTGAATAACAGAGGTGGTAAGTTTTTTTCCTAGGTGACTGATGGAGTATGGGGGGGGGGGGGGGGGGGGGGGGGGGGGGGGGAGGTTGGTCCGTGATGGATGAAGGAGCAGAAGAGGAAAGAGAAGGATAAAGACTCAGAGAAAAGCGAGAGTGCATGTAAGTCTGAGACACAGCTGTCACATTGGGGGATGGCTCTGGGGTCAGGAGCTGGTGAGGTTGAATCTCAGAGAGTAAAATAGTCTCTTCAGTCGACATGTTAGGATGGGCAGGTAAAATGGTTGCCGAAAAGATAAATATCAGGTTTGTTACTGTCTCTTGCTTTTTGTTACTTTTTTTAGTGTCTGTGTAGTTTGGAAAATGCATCCTGCAATTTTAATTCCAAGCATATAAGAATGCAGTTCATTCACGGCGGCTGACTTTTTGTAATGCTGTCAACAAATGTAAAACAATTGTTCTCAGAGGAAGATGAAAACATTTTAATACATTAATCTTAGCTGATGATGTTTCAATGTAACTTCTTTTTTTTTTTACCAAAATGACTATGAATAATAAGATGTAATATACCGTAATGTGGCGGGTGAGTTTTTTGTAATAACGTTTGTCACAAGACAATAAAACTAGAAATTACAGCTGGACAGATTGCTATTCTCTATTAATAACTGTGCAGTGTTTTTCTCCCTTTTCTATTGAGTCTCCCTCTTCTGCTTTACAGCTTAACTTAGCTGTTTGGTCATATTATTTAACCTAGTTTTTAAGTCAGGTGTCTTCTCTCTACATGTTTTTGCCACTGTTACAACGAAATTTCCCCATTGTGGGACAATAAAGGTATTTTTATTCCTATTCCTATTCTGTTGAGCCATGAATAGCCCATGATCCAACAAGGTCTCCATTTTTAGATCAAATGCACCCTTTAACAGGACAAATCAGTACTTTTAATAGTCAGTGTGGTGAATTATTGCAAACCATTTGGGAGTAAAGTAATTATTCTAAAAAAATCTTTCTCTTCACTTGTGTCTATCCTTCCCTGTGAAAATCTTTATTTAGTTGTAAGTAAATTATTATCCCGTGTCCTCCATCCCTTGTGTCAAGCTCTTTTGACTACTAGCAATAAACAAGCAACCTTTATTGAGTACACCTGAACACTGTGCAATAGATCAGTGCAATTCCTACAATTTTCCTATTGCCATGGGTAGAAATGCAAACCCTACATGTGGTCACTGAAAGTATGACAAATAAGTTGTCTTAAATAATCGTTTTATTACTGGTAAGTTGCATCGGATCTTAAAAGTCTCACTTGGCAATTTGTATCCAAACTGAAAATATGGCTTCTAGGAAAGTATTTTACATTTATTGATGTTCCATTTACCCACAGTGGTGTTTTCTGGTCACCTCTCTCTGTCCTTCAGGGTGTTTGTCTCTGGCCAACATATGAAAACTGGCCTTCCTCATAGTTGTGCTATCAAGGGAAAGGACGGTATTGATTTTGGTGACCCCGCAACCTTTTCTTAAGTTGTATCAGACCAAACTTTTGCCTCTCATCTCCTGACCCCTTTCCATTCCCTTACAACATTTGCTGTGGAATTGGGCAAACAAACTGTTGATTTTGAAGACCCTGTGACCTTTGTTCCACCAACTCC
Organism: Fundulus heteroclitus; assembly: GCF_011125445.2. NCBI lineage: Eukaryota > Metazoa > Chordata > Actinopteri > Cyprinodontiformes > Fundulidae > Fundulus > Fundulus heteroclitus. Next base: position 1,352,281 of record NW_023397132.1, read on the forward strand.
AGGATGAGATATATTTAGCTTTCGACATGTTATGCGTGCATATATTTTGCTATTAGCTAGTGTATACTTGACAGTAGAAAGTCGTTAATTTTTAGAATCATAAAATCCAGTTGTGCTTTGTTCAAATCCAACTAAGATTTTTTTAAACATCCTGTCAGACAATATTTTTTTTAGAAACATTTGACAGGAAACATTAGCAACACAAACTTTAATGCCAGAGGGTCATGTTGGCAATTTGTCATCAATAAAGTTCGAAACAACACGATCTAAAAAAAAACTTCACAACATTGAAAAACAATTAGTCATATTTAATAAATTTGAATAATACTGAAAAGTTAATTTATTTCAGTACCTCAAGTCAGTAAGTGAAGCACATTATATAGATATATTTCATACAGACAGCTGTTTTCAAGCCTTTATTTTCTGATAACTATACCCCCTCTCTCTCTCTCTCACTCACTTTGTGTGTGTGGGTCTTTGCATGTGGAGCAGGCAGAGAAAGAGGAGGAGCGAACTGCTCAGCTTTTACAGCCTTTAACCTACATAAAATAACTGTTTTGCTGTGATCAAAAGTCTGAGATACTGTACTTAAAAACTTGTTGTGGCAGGTAAAACTATACTCATAAAACAGTGTAGTCGCTACACACCCCACACACACATACGCGGTCCCAGCACTGCACAGGTAGAAAGAAGGTGTGCTTTATTTGTATTAATTTATTTATACCAACAGGAGTAGAATAGAATGGAGCCCGGTGGTGAAAAATAGGGTTGGGGCAGTGTAAAAATGGACTAAGGAGATGTAATACCATAAGTTGCATGTCCTTTTCCCAGTTTCTCCAGAGTCCTGATGAGTGGAAGCTTGAGTGGCAAAATATGAATATAACTTCTCTGCCTTTGTGGGTGGCAGCAAGTAGACAGTGGACTTCTTACCACCACCCGTTGGACCGGAGTGATACTGCAGTATTTCATCACTACATCCCACACGTCATTCGGCTGTTTTACATAAATGGCCCCTAGCTAATGAAAACAGAAAAACCCAAAAGTCCCAGGCTTTCATTTACCCGGGTAATACAAAACCTGGGGCTTTCAACGGAAAAGGGGCTAATGATGATTTTCCACGTACAGCTAATGAAAACATGAAATTTAAGATTAGGCAAGGCAAATTTATTTGTATGGCACATTTCAGTAACAAGATAAATCAAAGTGCTATAGATTAATAAAACACAAGAAAAGAAAACATTACAGAGGAAAGCACATTGCAGTGGAATAGTAGCAACAAGTTAAGATATAAGACAACTTGGAATACAAACTTCAACATTAACATTCAAAGGCAACTCTAAATAAATGGGTTTTTAAACTTGATTTAGAGAAATTCTGGGTTTCAGCACTTTTACAGTCTACTGGGAGTTTGTTCCAGATAATTGGAGCATAAGAATTAAAAGCTGCTTCTTTGTGTCATAAATATAGAAAACAAAAAAATTCAGGAATTAGAATAAAGATTTAAGCTGCTAGAAGCCTCCAATGAAGAGGAAAAACTGGGTAAAATCAGTAAAGCTAAATTAGAATCAAATGAATAGATTGAAAAGCAAAATAGATTTTTAACACAAACACTCCGAATAGAAAACTTTGAACATGGCAATAAGTCAGGAAGCTTCTTAGCTAATCAGCTTAAAATAAATAAAGAAAAAACAACTATATTTACAGTTACAGATTCAACTGGGAATACAGTATATGATCCTGAAAGTATAAACAACTTCGTAGATTTCTACAAAGCTTTATACACATCACAGTGTGACCCTTCAGACAATGACATTGACCAATTCCTGAATAAAATAACACTTCCTAAATTATCAGATAGTCAAAGAATGACCCTGGATTCACCGCTGACAATAGTTGAAATTCAGGAAGCTCTCAAAAGCATGCCCAATAAAAGGCTCCAGGTCCAGATGGATTTCCAGCAAAGTTTTATAAGAAAATTGTGGAATATTCTGGAACCAACATTTTTGCGGGAAACTCAGAAAAATGGCAGATTACCGGCTAAAATTAATTCTGCTACCATTAGTCTCCTGCTTAAGACAGGCAAAGATCCTGTGTTTCCTACCAGCTATCGTGCCATATCAATTATTAACGTATATATATTAAAATTTTCTGTAAAGCTCTGGCAAAAATGATTAGATGAAGTAACTCCTCTCATAAAACACCCTGATCAAAATGGTTTCATAAAAGGAGGCAGTCATCCACAAACGCACACAGATTACTTAATTTAATATCTTATTTCTATAGTAAAAATATTGAATCCAATATATTGTCTTTAGATGCAGAAAAAGTGTTTGATAGGGTTGACTGTTTTCCACTCTACATAAATTTGGTTTTGGGACTTTTTTATAAATTAGTTAAAAATGTTACACAATTCCCCAACAGCATGTGTCAGGACAAAAAAACAAACAAACAAAAAAAGCATCTTTCACCTTTTGTCTCCAGAGGGGCACCAGGTAAGGATGCCCGCTTTTTGCCACACTGTTTGCTATTTTCACTGAAAAAATTAATGATATCAAGGGTATAAAATGTATCAATATAGAGCATAGAATGAGTCTTTATGTGAATGCTGTATTACTTTATCTCCAGCACTCATACACTTCCGTCTCTCAAGTAAGTGTATTACTACAATCTTTCTCAAAAGTTTCATATTATTCTATAAATTGTTTAAAATTTACAGTACTGCCAATTAACTGTTCTATAGATATACAGCTACAGTCAGGGAGTATTATATATTTGGGTATTACTGTGTCACCTAAATTGGCTGATTTAACTAAACTTAACCACATGCCTCCTTTAAAGAAGATAGAAGATGATCTTGCCAGATGGAAATCTCTACTAATTTAATTTATGGGAAGGGTTGCTTCAATTATAATTATGGTTTTACCTAGAATTAATTACCTATTCTCAATGATCCCAAATAAACCATCATCTAACTGGTTTAAATATATGGACTCCTCCATCTCTAAATTTCTCTTTTAGAGACTCTAGGAACCACCAGTAAATCTGACGTCTGACAGCGAAGTGCTGTGTTAGGAACATACGGGGTAATCAGATCTCTGATATATGACAGAACTTGATTATTAAGCGCTTTATACTTGAAAAGGAGAATTTTAAATTATATTCTTGATTCAACAGGAAGCCAATGAAGAGGAGCTAAAATATGAGAAATGTGATCCCTCTCATTGATTTTCATCAGAACTTCATTCAGAAATTTAATGCTTTATGTTAGAGCTTTTACCTCAGTGATGGCGGGGAGAATATGTTAATACAACTGATGTTTAACCGCAGTGAAATGATTTTTAGTGGTTTGATTTTCAGGCTTAATCACCGGCTGACCTAGGGCAGCAAGATTTAGACGTTTCCCCGGATAAAGCCTCTGCAGATCGGGCACAGCTTCTGAAGAACACCGCTATTTTTCCCAAGGGACAGTGGTATTATTTTTATGGCTTTGATTGCGTGCTTATACAGGCTGCTCTGTCAGCGGAGGGAGCATTATGCTTGACCGAGTTCACCCCGCTGCTCCCCCTGGGTGTTTCATACAGAAAGACGGGTGGGCAGCAAGGAAAGGCAGACAGCCGCTGCCTTGTACCACAAGAGGTGGATGGATGGACACTTCAGAGACAAAACTTAACAGCTTTCAGTGTGAAATGATAGAAAGCCTAGATAAATCCGTGGATCTGATACAGCTCGTCTGGGTATAGAAAGCTGAAGTCTCCTTCTTTTTTTTTTTTTTTTTTTACCCTTCAGGCGTGGTTCATGGTTTGAAAATAATAAAGTTATATTTCAGTTTGAACCTCTCTGTTCATAGTGGGCCTTACAATGAATATTGTTGCTCTTCAGTTTTTCGGGACTTCCTCAGAGCAAGCCCCGCAGCCAATCACTGAGAAGAGGGGCGTTCACTCAAAACTCCTCTGGACCGAGCACGGTTTGACACTGCTCTTCAGCAGAGCCGCAAATATCCGGGCTCGCCCTGAAAAATACTGTTCCTGAAACACTCGAAAGTGAGTGGAGCCCTGCGGTGCACGGCCAATACAAGCCAGTAGAACTGGGGCTTATGTGTCTCCCTTCTTTCTCTTTCCATATTCCGTCATTTACATCATCATCATCATGTACATCCCTTCTTTTGCCTGCCTTATTTCAACCTTGTGTCCTTCTTTCCTACCTTCTGTCTATCCTTATTTATTTCCTTGTGTCCAACCTTCCTTTGTTTGTTGACCCTCCTTTGTTTTGCTACTTGTGTTATTCCTTATCTTTTCTCCCATCTTTACTTTCTCTCTTCCTTTTGTCTTACATCCTGTCTTTAAACTGAATGTAAAGGACAAAGAACACTGGAAAGTTTACTGGGGAAGAGTATAGTTTATTTATTTTTTTTATTATATATATGCAAAATGGCTGCGGGTAGGGCAGTGTGGGCTGGAGGAGCTAGTGGCCCTCAAACAAAATCTGAGATTTTGTATATAAAACCACAGATGGGAGAGTGATCAAAGAGGATGGACTTTTAAAATTTATGATCATCAAAATGAGAACTTTGACACAAGATTAAATCATATCGTTAGTGTCAAGCAATTTCTCATCTGAGTGAATTGAAGAATCCAAGCGTCTACTGTTTGAAATCTGCACAACTTCTATACGAGTCATCAGGCACAAAGGCCCCCAAAAGTACGCAAAGACTGCCTATAGGAGCTTAATGAATGTGGAGAAAACATCCCCAGGTTTATCTCACAGTACCTGGATGAGCTACCAACTGCTGGGTTTGGCAACGTGGATGCATCTGCTCTGCTCAGTGCTGAGCAAGGAAGTCTCGGGTTTGAAAGCGGCTGCGGAGACTCAAGCATGAATGAAAACCTTGGTGCGAGTACAGCGGCTATGGACCGCCGGCTGGTAGCTGTCAAGAGCGTCTGCGGTTCACCTGAACAAATGGGCGGAGCGGATGCACCTGTGGAGGTGGAAACACCAGTGGTGCCAGAATCGGAGCCACTGGGAGAGAGTGAGGACGCGTTGCTCCAGTCCCAAGCACAGAGCGCTGTTGTAAAGAAAGTGGCTTGAAAGCGCACAAGGCCTACAAACATGGACAATGGTGGAGGAGTGGAAGCAAGCCCCAAAAGGTGCAGCGGAGAGAAACATTGGAATAATTGGTGCTGGAGCCGAGGACAACATCCCAGTGATCAGAACAAAACTGGTGAGTGTTTGTCACTCGGTTCTCTCCTGAGCTTGATGCTGGCACCCTGTCCTCTTATCCATCAGAGAAACTGAGGAAGTGTGTCACATGCTAAAAGATTGATTCTGCTCTTGCCAACTCTGCTTTTTATAAGTGACTTTGGGCTTCTTTTTTCTAAAGTTACTTGTAAATTCTCAGTTGTGGGCTGCGTTTTTTTTTGGGCTTTTTGTGAACGTGAAGTCGCTTATTTGGGCTCTAAAACAAGTGACAATAAACATGAGTTATACAGAGACCTTCTTGCACTGTAATTATAAGCAGCTAAAATATCCCTCCTCCTCTCCGCGTTCACACACTCCAACCCCTAGACAAAATATACTAGACCCCTCAGTACGCATCCTGCATTACTGCCATATTGGCTGGGTCTTTTCTACTCTAGGCTGACATAGGAGCCGACGGGAGTAAATGCAGAGGCAGCAATGTTACCCGTATTTTCTGCAGTTTATGGTTGTAATAATCGGCAATAACTGCTGAAAGTAGGTCCACATCACCATTTTGAGCTGAGACTGGTTCTGAAGATGATTTTTACATGCTGATGACAATGCAGAAACCCAACCCAAAAAACATTATTTGATGCTTATTAATTTGTTGTCTCTGTATTTGACGAACTAAGGCTGAATTCCATTGCCAAATGAAGTATCCTGGAGTTACAGAGTGTTGGCACACGCAAGAAGCTGTGCAAAGCGTTTCTCTTTCATGGGTAATTTCTTTATATTTTTACATGCTGTTTATATCCACGTGGATACACAAAGTAAAAAAAAAAAGCCTGGAAAGGGGTTTCAAATTTACAGGTCATTTGTGTCTTACACTTTGCTTGCAACTGAGTCAGGAGCTTATAAAAACTGTGTTTATACAAAGCATCCAAAAAAAATATGAAGAAATGATTGTTGTTGTGTACAGAAAACTCAAGATTAGATGTGTGTGTTAGAGAGGGAGAAAATAAATAAATAAAAAGAACAACAAAACTTGCATCTTTATTAAAGTGTATTCATTTATTAATATGTAATACCATGTGTGTCTTTGTTTAAGAGCAAAAATAGTATTTTGGCATGAGAACAGATTTATTTACACATTTTGTAAACATTGTGGAGTTATGATTAATGATTCAGCTTCCTTGTCACAAATAGACGTATTGGTGGCACGTGAGAAACCCTCCATAATAACGGCCGCGGTGGCTCTGCCATTCCCTGATGCGTCTATGCATACTACGTCTGCTCCAATGACCGTACCAACCCCCCCGCCCTCCCCAAAAATGAATAAATAAATAAAGCATGTTGTGTGTCGCCTGCTACACTTCTTTTGGTCTTGTTTTTATAGAGCTGGTTGCTTGTTTGTCTCACAATATCTGGCAACACAGATTGATTACAGTCCCAACAGATTTGGTTCATTTCAGGTCACAGCAGAGTGTAATGAAGTGTAAAGCAATTTGTTTTACTGGGTTTTTAATGCATGGTATTTTATCAGACTCCATACTGTCTGTGATTTTAGTGCCTATTGTAAAAGATAAGGCAGGAAAAATAAATAGCAAAGATAACTATCGACCCATATCTTTGGCCGGTATTGTATCAAAGGTCTTGGAGAGGGCTATATTAAATAGAATTGAGAAGTTTACTGTGACATCTGACAACCAGTTTGGTTTCAAACCAAAACTTGGCACAGTAATGTGCATTTATGCTCTCAATGAGATCTTGGACTCATACAGTAGGCATAATACCACCATTTTTATGTGTTTTATTGATGCCTCAGAAGTGTTTGATTAAGTAAATCATGAAAACATTGTTTCATAAATTGCACAATAAAGGAGTTCTGAAATATTTATTGAGAATTTTAATGTATTGGTATGTTCACCAGTATATGAATGTGAAATGGAGAAACTCTGTATCATCTCTCTTTTATGTGAGTAATGGAGACAAGGTAGCATTCTCTCGCCTTGCTTTTTTAACATGTATATGCATGATTTATCTAAGTTGTTGAATCAATGTTGGACTGACTGTCGGGTCGGCAATACAACCATCAACCACCTGATGTATGCTGACGATCTTGTGATTTTCTGTCCATATAGTGCTGGTCTGCAGCAACTGTAAATGGTTTGCTCTCAGTACGGTATAGACTTTGATATATAAATGCATTGTGAAAAAGAGCAACATCATGATTTTCAGGTGTAAAGAGGACTCTAAACTATCTTTTCCTGACTTCACACTTTCGGCTAGCATTCTCAAAGTATGTGATAAGGTGAAATACTTGGGACGTTACATAACTGCTGACCTTTCTGATGTTAGAGATATTTACAGGCAGCGTTGTATGCAATATGCACAAGCTAATATGCTTATTTCTAAGTCCTCTGTGTGCTCAGTATGAGTCAGAACAGCCCTTTTTAAAGCATATTGTTCTCCGATGTATACTGCCCACTAGTGGCGGCATTACAGAAAAAGCAGTATGCACAAACTTCAGGTGGCATACGATGATGGCATGAGGATGCTGATTAAGGTGCTGCGATGGAGTAGTGCAAGTCAGTTGTTTGTGAATGTCAATGTACCAACTTGTTCTGCTGTGCTTCGAGACCTCATGTACAGATGTATGTGTAGGCTAAAAAAATATGTAAATAGCATCATTGCTATTCTGACCAACCCTGTTCAAAGCTCGGTTAGGTTCTTTTCTAGTCTGTGGAAATGTTGGCGCCTCAGCTTATATGCCAATTGATGAACATTCTCTTTTTTGTGTGTCTTATTGTTGTTGTTGTTCTGTTTGTCTGTTTTTAATATGGACCAATTTGTGTCTGAAATAAAGTTGTTGATGATGATGTTGTAGTTAACATGAATAATATGTAAGGATACTACTGAGATGTTGCTGCATCTCAGAGTGTTTAATTTGTAATGAAATTCAATTGGTGTACTCCTGATATTAACACCAACACTAGATGTTTTACTCTAAAATATAATTTGGTATTAGGGAAGGGTATATGATTGAAACAGTTTAGAAAAGTGTCATAATGACCTGGTCATCCCTAAGTTATGGTGCTGTTGAACCTAATCTGTGAAACTTCATGACATCTACTTGCAGTCATGTATAGCTCACTAATTTATACTTTAGAAATCAATGCAAATATTAAATCTTCCATGATAGTTCTTTCAGATAAAATCTTTTAGATCTGTACTGACATAGGAAATAGAGATCACTATGGACTTAGGAAAAAGTAATATTTTTATTACCGTCTTTTGTGATTAGGCCTTTTCTAACAGCTAGTAGAGAGTGTGTCCTACGGTCAAAAGAGTAAGTACTAAGTGGTGCTTCCACTAAGACTATTGTCTCTAAAATTACTACTTTAGTTCAAGTGAGTGTAATTAGATGCAGATGGCAATACCATGCCAAATGGAATTACTTTAACAGTGAAACACTACACAAACAATCTAATGCAAATGTTGCTCTTACACCATTGTATTAACAAAAGACAGCATTCTTTAGGAAGTTTCTTTAATTTTGTTGTTAGAAAACAACCAACTGCAATGATCATTCCACACAACAGTCGCTCTCAAACAACCATTGTGATGAAGTAGTTCATTAGCTTAAAGGGATATTGTCATCTTTTCGAGCAACTAAATGTAAACATTTTAAAAGTATTGTAAATCTTTCAGAAATGGACACTGAACTGTTTTTTTTAAAGCAAAGAAGTAGTTTTAAAATGTTTTTAACACAATAAAGACAAATTAAGCCATGCCTCTAAAACAGCTACTGCCATATATTAATGTTGGTGTTATCTGGAATTGCAGGTTTATGTTGCCTATTATTGTAAACATAAGTTCGTTTCTAGACAAAAAAATACTTTTTCAATAACAATATGCTGAATAGATCTGACTACTCACTCATAATGCAGACATACAGTAGATCCCTTATGTATGAAAAAAGCTGATTTATGAAACTAACAAAGTTGGATTTCTCCTAACCCACCCCAAAATAGTTGTTTTGTGTTTTTGTTTAAAACACTTTTTGTCCTAGAACTATGAAACAACTGGAACCTTGGCTTTAATGAAACCACAACACAGTTCATGCCACAGCTACAGGGAGTGGGAAAAAACATTTTACTGGATAAGGACATTTCTGTGTTAAATGGTGCAAAAAAACACAAAGTTACAAAAAAAATCAAAAGGTGCAAAAAGTGAAAGAGGGGTTGTGGGATGGGAGTGTCAGTTGGGATGATTTGGCTACTGTTCACCAGACTGACTGCAGCGAGGAAGAAACTGTTTTGTTCCCCCTTATTTTTCATGTGCTGAGCATTCACTGGACCTCTGTGAGAAACATCACACGTGTATACTGAGGCGATTACACCTGCCCAAATGCTGAGATTATAACAAGTTACATGGCTCACTATAATAATCAAATAACAGCAACAATTTATTTTAGATTACTTAGTTTATATACAACTGATTTTGCCTGATTGCATGAAAAAGCATGTAGTGGTCCTGCTAAAGATGAACTGAGAGACATGTACATCGTTCAGAGTTCAAATGCTATTACAATGGGGTACCGCGAATGAGCTATTTTTAGAAACGTAACGTCACGATGACGTCACATCACGTGGTACGCAGTGGGGCAAACTCCGGAAACCCGCCGCTGTTTTGCTTTAAAAGAGACGTGCGTTAGCCTAGGTTTTACTCGTTAAAACGACTGCTTTTTCCAAATCTAAGACCATGGTTTTTAAACATTATTGCTATGGAACGTGCAACAGCGACTCGAGGTACGCTGATCGGCCGCATATGAAGGATGTATTGTTCATTACTTTCCCGAAATTCAAGAGTGCCAAGGAGAAATGTGTACGCTTGGTACACCGGTGCGGTCGGCCTATATATGTAGCAAGCATTTTGTTGGAGGAAAGGGCACAACCGAAGAACATCCTGACCCCATTCCAGCGACATCAAGTAGTGAACAGGTAAGAGTATTTTGGTGGCCGACATGTTAATAATGAAGCGCCTGCTACCATGATAGCATATAGGCTATCATGGTAGCAGGCGCTAACATGATACCCTGCTACCAGGATAGCTTACTCAAAAACATTTCAAATAAGACAAACATTAAACATATACCGATTCCTGGACGGTGATTGCAAACAAAAAAAAACGGCCGACGCCGCCATGATCGCCGCGCAGGAAAAAAAAACAAAGCTTACCGTTCATCAACTCTGTTCGTTTTCCGGTTTTTTTAAACCCTCGACACTCAAGCCATCGTTTGAGCTGAAGGTTGGTGTGTTCTTCGACAGTGCGACCAGTAATCCGTGCGCCTGGGACATCGTCTTGGGAAAGTTTAACGGCTATAAAGTCGGTCATATCGCTGGTTCTGTTGCGCTTGTAATAGCTGGGTACTCCATGCGTTCTCTCCTGTGTGCCCTACCTAAGCGGCAAAAGGGGCGTTGCTCTTGAGACGGTGACGTCACGTGCGCGGTACCCCATTATCCATCCATCCATTCTCTTCCGCTTATCCAGGTTCGGGTCGCGGAGGTAGCAGCTTCAGTCGGGAGGCCCAGACGTCCCTCTCCCCGGCCACTTGGGCCAGCTCCTCCGGGAGAATCAGATGCCCGAGCCACCTCAACTGGCTCCTCTAGACGTGGAGGAGCAGCGGCTGTACTCTGAGTCCTCCCCGGATGACTGAGCTCCTCACCTTATCTCTAAGGGAGAGCCCAGACACACTAGGGAGAAAACTCATTTCGGCCGCGTGTATCCAGGATCTCGTTCTTTCAGTCATGACCCAAATCTCATGACCATAGATTAGGGTAATATAATTAAATGATTTGCATTTTGTGCAATGAGATTTAGCACAAGCATGTGGTAATGTGTAGCCTTGCTTCTGTCAGTCTGCTAGAGGGCAGCTGTGTCTACGATGTAGCTCACCACCGTCAGGGTGTGAATGTGTGCATCAGTGGGAATGACTGACCAGTGTAAAGCACTTTGGGGTCGTTGGAATTGATAAAGCACTATACAAATAAAAGCCATTTATGTATACTGCTGTAGTCCTCAGGCATGCACTCATAAAATATGAAATGCATAGACAGAGCTGCCTTTCAAAAATGGAGGTTGAACAAGAAGAAACAAGAACTATAAAGGTGTCTGCCCCACCCATCAATCAGTGGTGTGGTCCGATCAGTACCTGGTGCACACATAGTGGGACTGTGCAACACCATATCACCATAATTGCATAATGGCACAAAATAACTTGGCTTATTATTATTTTGTTTAAAATTCAGCTTGGACTTTATTTACTGTGCTGCAAAGATTTGCTGTGTGCGTGGAATCCAGATGCAGAGTGCGATTGTGCATGCACACAGTTTCAAGGGAACAGTGCGCATGAGGTCCTGATGAACCGGAGCCTTTTGCCTGGGAGGAGGATTTAAACAATTTCTGTCCAGGATGAGACGGGTGAAATACTGAATGCACATCCCCAGAAGAGATGGGTGGTTACAGCCAATCACCTTCTCTGGTGAATGGATGATCCACTGCAGCTTGGCCTTGTCCCTGGCAGAGGTTGCAGACAACCACACTGTGGTGGGTGATTTGAGAATGGACGGAATGAAGACAGTGAAGAAGTTTGCCACCAACTTCAATAGAAGGTAAACCTTCTTCAATGCTGGATCAGAACATCAGCCATTCCATATCACTCCTATATGATGACTCAGCTCCTCTTGAGACAAGGCCACTGAAGGTTGTGTCATCCAAAAATGAGGAGTTTGAATGGAGACCAGATGTGCAGCTTTGAGTACAAGGAGAGTAAAGGTGAAGAAAAGATTTAGCCTTGGAGGGAATGCAGTACTGATGGTCCAAGGTTCAGAGATGAACTGCTGGCTATTTGTCACAAAGTTTGTAATCCATCTGAACATCTCACTGGGTCAAGCATATTCAGCTGGGAAACTATCTCTAAGCAAAGCTGGGATGATGGTGTTTGAAGTTCACAGACAGTATGCTTGAGGTAGGATCCAGATGCTGGGGGATGAAGTGGAAGACATTGTCCATAGAGCAATTGGCTCAGCATTTGGATTGCAGGCCATCCGGGAGAGAGTCTGTGATGGTGTGGGAGTCAAGACCAAGCGCTCCAAAGAAATTATTACTTAGGAAGTCAGGGTGATGGGTCTATAATTATTAAGTCTTGTGATCCTTGTCTTTTTTGCGATTGGGATAATGGATGAGATCTTGAAGCTGGCTGGCACATGAAAATATGTCTGTTTCTTAAACCAAACATTAGTAGATTTTGAAAAATGTTTATGCCATACTATCTTCAGTCTCCACAAACTGTCAGGATCTGGGTTTTTGTTTTGACTGTTACCTGTCTCACAGGGGTCGTCCTCCGGCCGTCTTTCGGGTTTCCACCAACAGACAAGCCATTAAACATTTACATTGCTTCAGGTAATTTAGTTTGATTAAAGCAGGGGTGTCCAAAGTGCGGCCCGGGGGCCATTTGTGGCCCCTGTGCTGATTTTGTGCGGCCCTTCGACTCCATTTTAAATTTTTACAATTGAAAATGTCAGGTGAAACACAAAGTGATTGTTTTTTTTAATGACCACACCTTTTACATTCTCTTTAAATTCATAGCAAATAGGATCACATCTATCCAGGGTCGTTTTCTCAAATGCAGACTTTGGTGCATTTGATTCTGATTTCAAAGATAGAATGACCAAATCCTGTTCTGAAATCCTATTTTAAATTTTTTTGATCAAGCCCGAAATAATTAGTGAACTGGATGACCATCTTTTGATGAGGCAAATGACCAAAACCCTTTTAATTCAGATCTACAATGATTTACACATCCCTTTCTGGCTGAATTTCTGACTAATTTGTTTAAATTAAACAATCATGTTTTGTAGAGCAAGTTAAAAATAATTTTTGGTTATTTATTCATTATTTATTTATTAGTTTTGTGGCCCTCGAGCACCTCTGACTTGATGATTTCGGCCCATGTGGCAAAAAGTTTGGACACCCCTGGATTAAAGGAACATTGCACAAGTTTAAAATGTAAATATATATATATATATATATATATATATATATATATATATATATATATATATGTGTGTGTGTTTCCCATACATGCACTTACAATCGCTCGCTGTGTAAAATTCGTTTTTCTCTATTCACCGCAGTTGCCTCTAAAGACTTCATTAGTCAGTTCATGAGAGAATGATTCAGGTCGCATTCTCGGGGCATGCACGTGTGTATTAAGTGCTGCACGCTGTCATTCACCTGGCTATTTGGTTGAGTCTCTGCCACAACTGACACATTAGCGAGAGAACATGGGCTAACTTCAATATTTTTAACTTTCTTACCTCAGAAGACGTTAAATAAAAAACATGTGCCTTTGCAGAGGCAGATACTTTTCCTCCTCTCCTGTGCACATGCACAGCACTGATGTCATTTCAACTTGTCACTAAAGGGGGCAAACATGTAAATCTCTTGCACTTGCACCTTTAAACATCGTGTTTAATCCAACCAAACTGAAGAAATATTAAGGGATAAACTGATGGAACAGCATCCCTCAAATAGTATAACACAGCTGTCAAGTCAATGTTTTGTGATGAGCATTACTTTGGCAAACAGTCAGAAATTTATTATTTTTCTTCCATTTTCTTCAGTGTCTATCGACGTTGTTAGTTCTTGCCTTTTGTGAACTTTGTGGTTTTTTTTGTCTGCCAAATAGTGCTATGATTTTTATATATTTTTTATTTTTGTCTCTTTTAGACATATCTAAATAGCACTGCAGAAAATTGGGTGGAGTAATTCAGTAGTTAGTTCCTCTGTTTTTTTGTAAGCTTCTTCATGTACTAACTTTTTTTTATCTGAACTGAACTGGACCTGCTCTCTCTTTTCTATTTCTAAGACCACTAACAGAAAATAGCCTGTTTTTGCCTTTTGAGGCCATAGAAGATTGAGAGGGACCTCCATTAGGCTGATAATTACACAGCACTCAAGCTCTTGTACAGCTTGTGGTCTTGGACAAGCACATATAAAAAACAGCAACTGGATTAGATGTTGAAGTGAAACAGGAAGTCACATGAAGAAGGAAAAAAACCTTTACCTATCCATATTTTTTCCCCTTTTTCTGTTAGTTAATGTTCACATTTTACATTGCACATATACAGCTTGACTGTATACTGAGGAAGTGAGGTGAAGCAGGTTAGAATTAAAGTTGATAGGCTGTAATTTTAGCCTGTACTAGAAGTTGATATGAGTACCATAAGTGCTATGACTAAGCTGTTTAAATAGTAATTGTTAGGATCAAGAGCACCAATTTTCTCTACAGGATTAGTTTTTACATTTTTGCACAGAAAATGTGGAGACCAAGAAGTGGGAATAAAGAAGACCTATCCAAACAAATGCATTTTTTTAAGTAAAAGTAAAACTATTTTGGCAAACATTTGCCTACATGCTCACAAAGTAAGGTTGCAAAACTTGCATTGCAAACCAAAGTAGATGATGTGGTTATGGAGAAACAATTCTCATGAAGATGCTGCAAATACTGGGAAAATCTAATTATACTTATGAAGAGAAATTCAAATATTTCGTAAGTAAACTTTCCTCTTTTTTCAAATAATAATCTTAATGTATGTGTGGCTACATATCAGCAACAGATAATATGAATAGTGTTCTTGCTTTTTCCAAATTGTATTGGAATCAATTTTATTTACCAGGTATATGTACACATACAAGCAATTTGACTATGGATTGTATAATGCATGTGCTTAATTACACAATAGTACAATACCACAATGAAGTAATAAAATCAAACAAAGGCTACAGTATAGGGAACATTACAAACAAAGCTGTGGCTGATGAGAATGTTGCCAGACAGCACAGGATGGTAGTGAGTACAAAGAGTCTAGTGGTGAAGTAGATGAAGAGATCAAAGATAGAGAGGAGGGCAAAGTAGTGGAAGGTGAGAAAGGAAGAAAGTATATGGCTTTCAGGGAGGAGTTCAGACAATTTCTGGGATGCCAGGAGGCGTTTCCTGATGACTGGACAACTACAGCTAATGCTTTCAGGGAGACAGGTAGGGGAATACTTGGTATGTCTTCTGGAAGGGAAAGTTGACAAGGAGTCTTGGTGGTGGAATGAGGAAGTACAGGACTGTATTACGGGGAAGGGCTCATGTAAGACACTGTGAGGACTGAAGAGAGGCAAAAGGAGTACAGAGAGATGGAGCATAAAATGAAGGGAGAGGTTGCTAATGCATATATATATATATATATATATATATATATATATATATATATATATATATATATATATATATATATATATATATATATATATATATGCATAAATACTGGAATATGTTTGAGTCCAAACAAATGAACCCAAGGCTTTAAGTACTTTTAAGGATGTTTTTCAGTTCTTCCTTTTCACGTTGAAATCATTCAGTTGTGGTTTATAAAAAGTGGATCTCCAATGCTTTGGTCAGAACTTCTTGTTAATTTACCCACACATTCCCCTTTTCTCCTCCTGAGGTGTGTTTCCTTTAAATCTAAAAGAGGCACATCCCACCCTGCTTCCTCCAAAATTGCTCAGAGAAAAACAAACATTTACGAGATTGGCAAGGTGGAAGTCCATGACCTTGTTTAGCAGTTCCAGAGCAAATATTGTGATGTAATATTAAAAAAAGAAAATACAATAAAACAATTTGAAAACTGAATGCTTTGAGATATATCTACACAGCTCCTGTACAGACTACATTAACATTTTCTGCACTCTTAGAGACTCCAAGTACACAATTAAATGTATTTAAGGGCTAACAAAGTGGACTTTGCATGACATGTCCCCCTTTAAAATTATTCTTTTTATTTGTGATATTATCAGTATTCATTAACCCTAATTCACTGTTGTATCTTAGAAAAACAGAGTATGTTTGTAACTCTATTTATCTCTCTCGATGGTCAGCTGCATCATCATGTTAAAAAAATACCTCAAAAATAAGAATTTACAATATAAAGTATACTGCTTGTTGCAGTCACCATTTAAGTGTTTATTTCTGACAAATGGTCTTTTTGTTGTTCTGTTTACTGTGGCAGTTGGTTTTGAATACAAAATATACCCACAAGCCCGGACTGCTGACAAGGAATTAAAGTCAGATGCCTGACTAAGAGTTGTACAGGATCCATAAATCTTTTGCTATAAACTAACACAATGACATGGCTGCTTGGTTGGTACAAAACTGACCAAGATCCTCAAGCAATCAAAAACAGATTTTTTTTCTCTATGGCTTGATCTTTTGCCTTCAGCTGTGACAAAGACTGTTTATGAGCAAGACCTTTTTCAGGTCTGGGATAAACTTTTTTGTTAAAATGCACCTTGGAGATGGTACTTAACTTGTATACTGTGGAATGAAAATGCACAAACTGTTATCATTTAATTAAATCATTAATTAAAGAGCCAGAGTGTTTCATGTGTTTTATACAAATCCGTCTTGGCTTTCCAAGAATTTATATATTTGAGTCAAGAATCTTCTTATTTTGTATTTCAATTTTATTCCAGCACGTTACCTGGAAAAAGCAGTTTTACTCACTAAACCTTAACTAAAAGTGAAAATAGCATTTAGAACTGCCACATATATCTTATATCTTACAAAAGCACCGGCCAGTGTAACAAAAATCCATAGCTACAATGAATCTGCAATTCCCGGTAAGGCACAAGTAAGTTCTCCTCGGGTCTGGAACACTGAATGTGAGCACTGAATGGTGTGGAGGTCAAGTGGTAAATGTTCTCGACGCTGGGCTTGCGTGTGTATAAGAGAGTGACAGAGAGAAGGAGCAGTAGACACAATGACAGAGTAAAGGTGCTCCCAGTGCCACAGTACCCGTGTCAGTATGCTTTTTTTTTTAACTCCACACACACAAACACACACATGCCTCTTCCTCCCCTTCCCCTCCCTTGTCTTCATTTGCCTGGGATTGCTTTCTCACTGTGAATATCTGCTCTCACATGCTCGGTCTTATTTGGGAAGCTAAATGAAAGAAGATGCAGATGGTGTGGATGGGGTGGAGGCTGTCTGTGTGGACCTTTTTATTTTACTCTTCCAGTTCTCTCTGCAGTTCTTTGCCAAAGCATTCAGATGCTTTAAAGTTTTATATATTTAGTGGAGTTGCAGCCATATACTTCAGTGTATTGTACTAGGTAGTTATGCGATAGACTGACACAAAGTAGTCCAATATTATCAAGTTGTAGGAAAACCATGCATGTTTTGTTGTTTGTTTGCAAATAAATATCTTGCATGTGTGACATGCTTTTGTTTTCTGCCAACCAGAGGCAGTTATGTCCTGCTGGACGCAGAATCTCCAGTCTTTTGGAAACTCTAATGGGTTTTCTCCTGGGATTGCCACTATCTCTATCCCAATTCTGAGCAGTTTGCCTGTTTGTACTAATGTAAAGCGTTCTTATGTCATGATACTGCCACCACCATGTTTCATAGTGGAGATGCAGTGTTGGTTTTCTGCTACACCAGCATGTTGCATGTGGGCCAACAAGGTTCCATTTGATCTCATCTCCCTTACCTGACCTGGAAAACTGTAATAATACTAGGTATAGCTTTCTTTCAACAACGGCTTTTGTCTTGCCAGTCTTCCATACCAGCCAGATTTGTAAAGTATTCAATTAGTTGTTCTCCTGTCAATAGGTTCTTCTACCTGAGCTCTGGATCTCTGCAGAACATTGGTCTTCATGATACCGTTTGTTAACTGATGTCCTTTAACAAACCTTATTATGGTCTTTATTTAAGGGTATTAGCGTTGCATACGTTTTTTAGAAAAAGAATGACACTTTCTCTCTCTCGGATCTCTCTCTCTCTCTCTCTCTCTCTCTCTCTCTCTCTCTCTCTCTCTCTCTCTCTCTCTCTTTCTCTGTCTCTCGACTTCCATTAATCTTCAAGCCTTTCAATGGTCTAGCCCTGAACATTAAAAGTGGCCAGGGCTACGCCTTTTTTCAGTCCTCACTTCACATCAACATCGTCACTTTACTACTAAAGTGGATAAGAAATGAGTCACTGTTACTATAATCTGAGTAACTGTTGCCTTTCTATCAGCTTGAACCAGTCTGGCCGTTCCCCTCTGATCTCTGCCATCAACAAGGCATTTGCGCCCACAGATTTGCCGCTCACAAGACATTCTCTCTTCTTCAGACCATTTTCTGTAAAAAAATTAAATACAATATATATATATATATATATATATATATATATATATATATATATATATATATATATATAGTATGTGAGAGATAGATTCTCTTGACCTGTCTCTGCACATATTTCCAATTTGCAGAGGCATTAACCGGACCTGTAATGTGATGGCAAGCCACAGAGCAGGCGTACTTTGCAAGAAATTAATTTCTACCCTCCATCTGTACATTTGCTCTCATCCTTAATTTGGTTTGAAGGAATAATTTCATTGGTCACCATCTGTGTGTTTGGAGGAGAGCAATTAAGATATGTTAACTTAATGACATTTTCATATGTAATTTGTCTGACTGAAAAAAAAAAAACAAAGCCAAAATGCTTAATAAATAAATCCTCTTTCATTGTAAAATGCAGATGTCATAGTAAACATTTCAAAACAATGTGTGGAAATGTTCTATCAACATAAAGTACTTCAAATCAGGGGGAAAACAGCAACAACAGATGGACCACCTAATATCTGTTTTAGGGGGTAATAGAGAAGGCTGCTAACAAGTGTTGCACTGCAACCACTTTAAAAGCCATCACAGTTGTTGCCTCCACCAATGGATCCCTTTTGTTGAACACTAGTGTTTAACGGTTTGCACCGCCAACCATGCAAACAAGAAAATATCCTCTGTTGTCCAACTATTTCAGAACTGGCGGTGAAAGTTTTTAGAGGCAAGTGGAAATGTTGGACTGAAAGAGTAGAAGCGGCACAGCACAGCTGCACACGTCTCTGCCATGTATCATACAAGCCACCCAATTAGAGCCTTCTCGCAGCCACTGGGTAGCACTGAAGCTGAGGTGAAGCCAAGTCAGTCTGGGGAACATGGTTTCAGAGATTAAAGAGTGGCCAACAAAATAGTCTGCATCTCAATAAGCATTGCACAGATGTTGCTTTAGATTATACAATTTATTACAAGAAAAAGAATAAGGTAAAAGGGAAACCACCCTTTTATGAGTGAAATGGTTCACAGAAAGATGTCCTCCTCTTCTTTCCATTTCAAAATGTTTTCAAGACCTTTTTTATAATTTTTTTCATCTGTTTTGCATAAAATCATAAACTCAAGGGTTCAAAGCATTTGCCTAGTTTGGTTTATTTTTGTTGTGTCCTGAAACTTGATTCTGAATCAGCTATTAGGTAAATTACCATTTCATTGCTTCTTTAGCTTTAAGACAAACTAGATCATGTAAAGTCCACTCTTAGAAAAATCTGGACTAATTAATCCTGGACTGACTACAGATCCTTGAAATCACAGTTTGTGATCAGTGTTAGCTTCATATTCCAAAACTCAAAAAAGAGGAGTCTCAATGATTTGCATGGGATCTAAACCAAAGCCACTACAAGAACATAGGTTCTGTTTTTTTTTTTGCACAGACGTAAAAGGATCTAAAGGTTATGAAAATGGGGAAATGGCCTGTTGTTATTTTACAATGAGAATTATCTATTTGTAACTCAAAATCTTAAATGATGCTGGAAAAAATCAAGTTTTGATGTGAAAAACAAATATTCTAGACAAGATAAAATTCAAGATAAAATTCAATAATATACACTCTGGAGGTGAGAAAGTATTTGTTGTACATGATGGCAGTAGACTTAATGGTCATCTAGACATTTGCTTGTGTAATCCCATCTCTTCTCTTCCTTTTGATTGTACCTGGAGCACTTCTCACTTTCCACTTTTCCATAAAAGCAGAGAAAAATACGTGTGGGAAAAAGACGCACTGAGAGTCAATATTATTTAACTGGTAGTCTTTTTGGGAATGTCTCTGTCTGCCAATGACTATAGTATTTACTTTTTGTTATTTGGAAAGTAGCTCAAGATCATGCAGATTTGATGGAGAGTATTTGATTATTTGCTGCCTGACCAGCTTTCCAGTCCCTGCTGAAGAAAAGCTTCCCCACAGCATGATGCTGCCACCACCATGTTTCATGCAGGGACT
This sequence comes from Fundulus heteroclitus, assembly GCF_011125445.2. NCBI lineage: Eukaryota > Metazoa > Chordata > Actinopteri > Cyprinodontiformes > Fundulidae > Fundulus > Fundulus heteroclitus. The sequence goes on from NW_023397132.1 coordinate 1,372,658, forward strand.
GTGTATTCAGGGTTATTTGCAGTATTTTGTTTCAACACTTACACATAAGGTTTTGCTTTGAGTTAATTTTAGTGTCACCTGATCAGAGAATATATTTTTTTAACTAGAGGCTAGGACATTGAATAGCAACACAAATGCACAAATTGAAACATCGCAAATAGTACTTCCCCATCTTATTTATAACTTCACCTTTTTTCAGAAGTCCCTGCATCAGCATTCTCCACTACAATGTACAAATTAGCATCTTCTGTGGCCTCTGGGGAGCTGTGTTTGGGGCTCCGTGGAGAAAGTGAGTGAAGAAACGGCAGCAAAGAGGAAGCAGGAAAAAGGGAAGGGAGCACCGGTGAGGCACACATGCTCATGTGCACCTGCAGGTGTTTGATGAATGACGGGGATAATGACTGATGATATCTGGGTGGCCTGGGGGAAAACACCTGACTGGTTCTATCAAACACACACACACACACTCTGAGAGAGATCTGCACTTGTGCATATCTACTCAGCCCTGTGGCTCAGATGCAGCCTTGATAAGACAGTGTAAAGTGTTAAATGGACCTTATCACTGTGTTGGCCTTGTTTATCAATCCCAGTAACTCAACTATTACACTCCCAGATGTTGATATCTTAGGGTTTTGTGTTCTTCATCTATTCTTATGATGGCATTTAGATATTGAGGGTGGCGTTGCAAGATGTTTTCCCTGCAGTTAGCAAAGCTTTCCCTAAAGGTTTTTTTAGAATCTGATAAAACAGCATTTCTGGTCATAGATCACTTTGTGGACACAAATGTGTGTTAATTAATGATAAGAATCATTAAAAATACATTGAAATTAATTTTTTGAAAAAGAAAAAAAAACACTGCTCAAGAAAATTATAGGAACACTTTTTATTCACAGTATTATACCAACTCAGTTATACATCTGGAATACTGATCTGGTCGGTTAAGAAGAAAAGGGGGTTGATCAGTGTCAGCTGTTTTGGTTTTAATGAAATTAAGAACAGGTGCACTAAAGGGGCAACAATAAGATGACCCCCTCAAAACAGGAATGGTTTTGTAGGTAGAAGCCACAGACGTTTTTTTTTCCTCTCCTGTTTTTATTTACTTTTTTTGACTGCTTTTCACTAATTTTGTATTTAACCAGGGCCAATGTCTACTGACCTTGGTTAAATACCCACTGGTAGCATGAGGTGATACCTGGACCCTACAGAGGCTGCACAGGCACTCAAACTCTTACCTGACTCCGCCAGATAGATTTGCTCCGCATATCCATCTGGAAACCTTCCGTTGAAGTAACTTTGGGAAGGGGCGAAAATACTGGTTAGCTGATTGGCCTATGTTGGTGATAGACGGGCCAAATGAACCAATCAGATTCGTCGTCGCTCGTAACAGAGCGACGACGAAAACACAACCACAAGCCAAGCTACTCTTGCTGCTGCAGGTAAAGGCTCGTTAGCTCAGCAAATAAATACTCTGTAATTCCGATAAAACTTGCTCGATAGCCACGCTAACGCTAGTTTCATCGGCTGAAGCCGCCATGTTCTTTAGACTGAACTGTTGCGCTTCTCGTTGCGTCACACCTCAACCCGCCTCAAAGCCAACGCTGATTGGACGTTCGTTTGGTGAACGGCTCCAAATTTTCTTTAACGGAGAGTAGCCAGACTGATCTGCGAGTGAAATCTTGAAAGCTTGCGAGATCAGGATGGTCTCACGAGGCTACTCAAACTCCACCAGGATGCCACATCAATGCGTGCCAATGTCAGAAGGTTTGCTGTTTCTCCCAGATAAGTCTCAAGAGCATGGAGGAAATTCCAGGATACAAGCAGTTACTCTAAGGGACCTGGACCGGGCCATTGGTGGTCTCATGTTGGTGGTCTTATGTTCTTAAGACATTGCCCATTACATATCAGTATGGATTGTGATGAAGAGAATAATAAATAATGGAACGGAAGCGCACCAAATTCAGGAAGAGGGATGGAAAACAGACGACGCAACCAGGAAGGAACAAAAACCCAGAACTTAAATAAAGCTGAATGGAAATTGCTTACAACATAGGTGAGTGGGATTAACTAATTAACACAAACACCCAAGGATCATGACATGGATATCCTACATGAGTTTTATTTCCAATTGCGATCTGATGCTTTCAAAGTGTTACTTTATTTTTGTATAAAAAAAGTTGTAATAAAAGGGCCAGCCATACAGTAATTACAAAAACCTATAAAAATTGACTTCCTTGAGGACTGTCTTGGTGATACAGATTTTGAGCGATTTTATTTTTTCTTTTTTTTTTTTTTTAAAGGACTGTAACAATAAAAAAAAATTCAGGTTAAGGTATTAGTTTTAGTTCCTACAGAAAATGAGGAAATTACAAAATTACAGAAGACGTATTGATTTATCATAGAATTTTACATTTGCATGTAGATTTTATAAATTTATCAACATTTTGTATTGATTGTAATTAATTATTTTATTAATATGTATGCTAAACTTGTTATCTATTATATATATATATTTTTTTAATGGAATTGCACGGTGCGCTTTTAATCATGGACCCCCAGGAAGAGTAGCTGGGTGTAAAGCCTAGATAAAGGGGATCCTAAACAATAAACAATAGTATGCTCCTAGCCTTTATCAGAACTGTAAACAAATAAAAAAACAGTGCATTTTGTTGTTCACTCAGTTTATAGCACCTCAGTTAAGGTTTTTTTTAGCAATACGCAAAACTATTGACTTAAAACAACCCAGTCTCACTGAAAAACTTGTAATATCCACGTTGGTCCACAGTAGGACATGTAGTATCATCACAATTTAGCTCCTCATACATTTTATTTGGCCTATTCATTGGCTTGTGACCAGGTCAGGTGACTATCAAGTTTCTTTCAGTGTAAAAAGAACATGGCTGCCATTGCCCTTTGAAAAGTAAATACTTAAGCAAAACAACTGCGATTTCTATGCATTTTGATGACATTTCTAACGAGAAGTATGGTATTTGTCAGACTATGAGTCAAATTATTTTCACAGTTTGGCTGATCCTGTGACTCATACATCAATTTTAAATTGTAAATCATAGAGACCAACATGAACCAAGTAGTAAACATTACCGTCCCTATATACACAAGAGGGCATATTAGGCTAGTGAAAACTATATGCTATATTAACTTGTAGACAACAGAGACAGAATACATGTTTGTATGTTGTTTCGCTGTTTCAGTATACCTTTATGTAGCGCAGACCGAGACAATACCCTGTTATTTTTTTGCTCTGAGTTTTGTTGCTCAGAAACATCCGTTTTATACCGTTTAGCACGTAGCACCGCTACGCTCATGGTCTCATGTCAGCTTAACGGGTTGTGTTATTGGAATCTTATTCTGAAGTCACTATGGCCTCACGCCACTCGGACATGTGAGCACTGGAGACAATCTGCTAATTGCCAAGGCCAAATGCTGCGTAGCTACTGTGCGGGACGATTGTCTAGGATAGAGTGTCTACGTTTCGTCTCATGACAAGGCCACTGTCAGGTATTAGGGGAGCCGAGAGACAGAGGGGAGACAAAGACAGGACAGACAGGCTGGTTCAGATGTGGAAAATTGATTTTAAATCATTTCTTAATTTTTATCTGTTTGATGTATTTTGTCATGCAGGACAGTGTTTTTAAGTTCCAAAAAATGTGAATAAATGTTTTTCAAAATTGTACAATCACTGTGATCAGTTCTTATGCATAATGCACATAGTTGAAATTGCACACACTTTTCTTAAAAACGCTGAGGTTATTCATAATATATTGTGTAAAAGTGAAATTCATTTAATATAAAAATCAACAACAAGTCCACTTTTATTAGTTCTATTTAGTCTTGCAATGAGTTTACTCGTGTGGGCCTCTTAAAATCAGATTAAGCTGTATGCGGCCCCTAAACCAAAATGAGTTTGACACCCCTGGTCTAAATGAATACATTGCCTTACCAGATTAAATGTCAGTTTTTAGTCTTTGATTGTGTGGAATAAATTTCAAAATAAATGCGATTTATAGTCTGGTGTGATTTATAATCCGGTGCGACTTACATGTTTTTTTGTTTTTTCCTGATGCGACTTATACTCCGAAGCAACTTATTGTCCAACAAATATGTTATATATTTTTAGAATCTTCGTTTAAGGAAGGTTGACAACTTTTCCTTGAATAGAGTATTTTTCTCTTAGATTTATAATTAGCAACATGCATAATGTTTTTTTTCGGATTAAAACCAATGGTGCATTGTGACATTGCCGTTTTAACAGTTGCCTCAAAGCTTTCTGTGCAGTTTGCACATTTTCTCTGTGCATGCATTGTTTTTTATCTTGGCTCTTCTGATGACTCTTTCAGCCTAAAACATACACATAAGGTTTGTTGGCATCTCAAAAATTACTCTTGGTTTTGAAATGAGTTGCTTGAGTTGTAAGGAAACGTGTCTCACCAGAATACCCTACGTTATATTGAGCAACATAGTGTTTATGGAAGTCTCATGTTTCGCTGTGTAATCAGTGAATGTTTCACATGTGGGGATTTATCTTCAGTAATATAGTCGTCAAAACCTTATTCTGAGAACACCATCTGTCACACCAGCCAGACTCTGAGTTTATATGCAATTAGATTCCCCATGCCATATTATTTAGTACTAAAGTCACTTCAGGCTAATGCCACATGTGTTGGTTGGAAGGGAGGTTAAAACACTCAGATGTCAGTTGCCAGGAACGTTAATCCCACAGCTAATTATTGTAAACATCCAGGTGGATTGATTGGAGGGAGTGCTATAATCTATTTTGATAAAGCAATCAGTGAATTCTAGTAGATGTTTTGTCCTGAAGAAGGATGGCAAAAAAATAATACAGAAAAAGATTAAAAAAAAAAACCACACATGGTTTAATTGGTGGTCTGGCTGTTGACTCATGGCTCAAGTTTTCTGTCCTCATCCATCGGCCCTGAGGTGTTCCGTCACCAAAACCAAAGATTTCAAATGTTGAATAATCCTGTAAAAAAATCTTTAGTGTTAAATTGATTTATTGATAGCTGGGGAGAAATCACTCTTTTTCACCTGTTCACCCATGTATCCTGCACATATGACGTTTGTAGCCAAAGTACACAGTACATCCTTTCAACAAATTCCTTTTAGCAAGACTTTTTTTTTCTCAACAGCATATATAGTAGTATTTCCTTGCTTCTTTGTGGTATTAAGAACAAATCAAAAGGCTCTGTTTTGTGTCAGAAATGTTTTCCAATTTACTAATTAACTTTGAAAAACAACACAGTTTTTTTTGGCTCTAAAATACAAGGATATTCTAACTTTATTCTAGCTTTTGTAGAAAAAGGAAACTGACATCAATGTAAATGAAAAACAGTAAGTGATGAGTCCTTGGTGAGTTGTTTAGTTAAAATCTTACACATTTTCCCTCATTACAAATGCAATATATTTAATGAGAACAGATCATAAAAGATGCACACAATTTATCTACATAACAGGACTTGATGTTGGTTGATGTGCCTCATTTCTTCTTGTTTAGACCACTTAAAAAGAGATTTTAGATATGTCAATGGGGCAAGATGAAAAAGAGAGGGACTATGCCCTAATAGTGGAGGGGTGTTACCTTGTCTCTGTGTGTGAGAAGAGTCAGCACACTATAGCATTACAATGAATGAAAAAATAATATGTAGGTAAGCATCTTTAAAATCCTAAACTGGGGGAAAAAAACTACATGATTTTATTTTGTCCAATTTTATATCCAATCACCATACAGGGAAAGTCTGGGTTAGTCTGCATCAGTCTGGAGTTGCAGTCAGTAAGCGGCGCAGTTGGGGAGTAAACTTCTGATGTGAGATGTGGCAAAGACTGGAGCGTTTCCATTTTTGAGCTGAATCTCGATCCAGTTGGGTAGTGTGAACTGACTACCGACCCAACTGCAAACGCAGATTGCTGACAGTCAATCAAAAAGAAAGGCTGGGACATGCAACAGCTGTAAGAGGCTTTGTTTTCTGTTTGTTTTGTCCGTAATTATACAATTTTATAAACATAAACACCAAACAGTAGTGTTCATAATACAAACTATCAAATGACTACAATCACAGTGCTAAAAGCAGGAGAGACATCAGCGGACAGTCTGTCCCTCTCTCCACAAGTTGTACTTTGGTCTGTTGTTTATGTGGTAGTCTGTTCTGAGATAGTACTGTGACAAGTCAAGTTACATTTTATGTCTTCTGAAGCCTTTATTTTGAGAACATTTGAAAACGTCCACACCAAAGATATGCTATCTGACATGGTGCATTAATTTACCAAGCGGGGAAGGCATGGGGTGCTGTAACTATGGTTGGACATCGAAAACCAAGGATTGACTGGAACCGGGACTTAACTTTCGATTTTCCAGTCACATCCACCTAGCCATCTTGAAATCATTTGAAATATGGACTTCACTGTAGTGCAGCTGTCAGCTGTTGCCTTGCAGTAAGAAGGTTCTGGATTTGAATTCTGGCCTTTCTCCTTGGAGTTTACAGGTCTTTCCAGTACATGAGGGTTCCCTGCAGGTGTGCAAGTTTTCATCTACTGTCCAAAAATATGACTATTAGGTTAATTTTCTCTCTAAATTGCCAGTAGCAATGAGTGTATGCATGCATGGTTGTTGGTCCTGAATGCCTCTGTGTTGCCCTGTGATTGGTGAGTCAAAGGTGTATCCCGACATCCTCTCCATGATGGAACTCAGTTCCCCTGCAACCCTGCATGGATTAGGAAGATGAGGAAGAAATAGAGGATATTGATCTTGAAATGACCTTTTATGAGTCCAATAAAATTACATTTGGGAACATTCAGAAAATATTTTTACCCGTGTTTTAATTGATAACTTTCCTTACAGCAAAGCTATAAAGGAGCAGGTTTTCTGGCCAGCCTGGCACAGAGCAGGAGCCAGATGTCTATGATTTAAGCACCCAGGGATAACATTAATGTGGCTTTAAATGCTGACCAGAGAGTTATTCAAGTGTGAATTATTCAAATGAATGTCACCTTTGCCTACAAGTAGCAGAAATACTGCGGCGTAAATGGTTGCCAGAGTACCTAAAACCTTGTGCCATCTCAGTCGGTGTAAACTACTGATATTAAAAGATTGGCTGGAGTCTCCAGAAATGACAAGGAAACAGTTGCGCTCTCTTTCTTTCTTCCATCTTCCATTTGCTCAAAAATAGCTGACATATCGCAGTACCTCCACACTTTTAATGTGGTGACATAGAGACAACCATCATCTCTATGTTTTGTTTTGTTTTTATTGTTTGACAAATTTGCACAACTAAGTGTATGATTAAGCTAGCACTCATAATAAAGAGCCATAGAAGTGGGTGGGATGCAGCGACAGAAACGTTAAAATCTAGATTGGAGGCAGTAGAGAGAGAAAAAAAGCTATCTTTATTTCCCAGGATTTCATGCATTTAAAGCACTCACTTATTCCACCCCTGACCCCGTACAATGTGCCATCATTGCAATCAGCATATCCCCCTGGCTAATTAGACTGCGAGCCATGGGCTAAAGACAATTAATTCCAGTTAGCATTAACCATGTTTCATGTCATGAGCCTGTCTATAAAAGCATTTGCAGAATGTGGAAACATGTGCGTTGGATTTTCCTCATTATCTGGTTCCCTCTGTACAGTTAAATTACATCAGAATGGGAGTTTACCCGCATTTGCATTTTTTGATTGCATCCTCAGGAGAAAGCGACCCTTTGATATGTTTTAAGAATAATTTGCTGAATGCAAACTTAATAACTCATGATTTCATAAGTTTTCTTCCAGCTGCTCTTTACATCCAAAGTGAAATATCAACTGTTTTAGCATTTGGTTAAACTTGTATTTATATTTATTAAATGTAACAATGTATTATTTAATTTTTACTTATTCTTCAATCAACTATAGTAATGGATATTTTTCACTTGACCTACAGCAAAATGGTTTGCTGTCTCACTGATTATTGATTCTGTTTAAAATCTTTTGTTTCAAATTTTGTTTCAAATATTGTATAAAATAGAAGACCTTCAGCACTAAGCAATCATATTAATTCATATTCCAAATAGTCCTGTAAGACTCTGTTTACCCTACATACTGAGCTGTATTGATTTTCCTAAACAATAATTTGTGCCGATTATATAAATAAATTACATTCTGTGATCATATTAATATTCTGTATATTTCAATCAGTTAGGTTTGTGCACACTGATCCTGGTTTAAGCTCTATATTTACCAATATTCTAAGAATTAACAGACAGACCCCATGTAACTTGGGATATATACATCTATAGATTGCTTTTAACCATTTTGGCAGAAACACAAGGGACAAACAACATTGCAGGAACTCACCAACTGAAAATATTCTATCATGACTATTGTGCACAAATTCATCACAACAAGCAATACAACCACAACTTTGTGAAAAAGTAGTACTTGTTATGAAATAATAATATTATTATGATGTTTTTAAAAGGACGTAAGGTGTCCAAACCACCTTGGCCATGAGGGGAAAAGTGTTCTGTTCTGTCAAAATTACACCAAGACTGCACTGAAGACTAATTCAGGAGGTCAAAGAAGAACCCAGATCAACATCAAAAGCACTGTGGGCACCCTTTTGCTCAGATAAGGTAAGTGTTAATGATTCAACGATATGACATCCAAGTTGCATCCAAGAGAAATGTACAAGGCTTAAACCTCTGCTAACTATAAATAACACAAAGATGTTTGAGAAAATTGTTATGAATGTCAAATTTGGTTATTTAAAAGATGTAACCACAACATAGAAGATGACCAAAGTGCTGCGAAAAAGGCATATATATATATATATATATATATATATATATATATATATATATATATATATATATATATATACAAAACACACTAGAAAGTAAACAAAAGAAAGAAAACAAAACAAAAAGTACAGTTGAAAATGAGATAAAAACTCACTCTGAGCTTAAAGCCAAGGAGAAAAAGTGTGTATTCAGACAAGTTTTAAAAACATGAAGCGATGGAGTCTGCCTGACCACCAGTGGCAGTTCATTCCACAAGTTAGGAGCCAGAACTGCAAAAGCTCTGTCTCTTCTGGATTTCTAAAGAGACTTTCTGACAGATCTGGTCCACTGATCTAAAGGCTATATGGAGTGCAACAGTTTAGATAAATAGAAAGGGGCCAGCCCATTTTGACACCTAGCAAATAAAAAATAAATTTAAAATGGATTCTGAACTTAAATGGAAGCCAGTGGAAGGATGCTAAAACTGGAGTTATGTGCTCACATTAATTTTTGTCCTGTTAAAAATTGTGCAGCAGCATTCTGCACCAGCTGCAGCTGTGAAAGAGTGGCCTGGCTGACACCAATCAAAAGAGAATTACAGTAGTCCAGGTGTGAGGTGATAAAAGCATGGACAACGATTGTTGAAGCCCAATGTTGAATAGAACCTTGGACCCGTGGGTCGTCTGGGCTGGGATAGCTAGGGCCGGAGTAGGGACCATCCTGATGATGGGGTTCACCTTCCGGGTCTGGTGCCTGGACCTGGGAGTATAAGATGCGTGTGGTGAGTACGGGTGTGTCCTGAATCCTCTTGTTTTATGGGTAATAGTGTTTGCATGTGGGGGGCACTAGGGTGGGAATGTGTGAATGTGACTGTGTACCTGGTTTTTGTTTGTCTTTTTGTCAATTTGTCCCCTTGCTTGTCTTATAGTATGATGGCTCTGATCTTAAGGTTTCCCCTTTTCCTTTTGCACAACAGGCATAACCTAAAGGAATAGTTTTTTGTACTTTCAAAGCAGTTTGACCAAAAAAACACCAAAAAAATTGCATATGGCCAAAACAGCTGTATTTTGTAGAAATAACGCATCCATAGAATGATTTGTAAATGTATTAATTGCATCTGTTGTGAAATATTCAGCATTTTCTTCTTGGAAATTCATTATAGCCTATTAGGTCTTAGCCATGAATTCTATTTCTACGCATATTGAGTATTCACAATGCCGATCACTTTTTAGCTTAGTGCCTTTTGAAATACAATAAAAGCAAAAATATAAATACATAAAAACTCATTATGACACCCGGCCATTATCAGCAATGACGGACGAGCAAGTGCGACAAAACGTGCTGATGGACATCTTTAATTAGCGAACCGTTATATGTCCATACTTTCCATCATTTCACTCATTCTGCACTACTAGTTTGGTCAACTCCATTTCAGTGTTGTCCCAAATTTGCTAGAATTCTGTTTAATGTTAATGGCTTAAAATGATAGAAAAAGATGGCTGCATAATCGTGTACAAAGTACAGCCGTGACAAGCTGAAGACACTGACAAAAACATGTTGCTCTACATTTTAATAGGATTCAATCTGACCTCAAGGGTTTCCTAGTGAGATTAATTATTGCCGTTTGAAAACCATTCTCACGTAAAATGGTTTTGAGTTCAAAAAGAATGTCCGTGGATAATGCTCGGTGCTAATCTACTTCATTATTTTCTCCTCTAAGCACGCTTTAGTTGACACTTGAAAAAAAAGCAGTCTAATCCATCTTAAAAGGTACAAACTACGAGCAATAACTCTTTATGCTGCCCTTATGCTGCTGTGATTGACAACTCATTAAACAGAAGGATTCTGAGTATTTTCTAGTAATGGTGCTCGAATGCCCGGGCTTTCCTGGTCTCCCTTATCATCGCATGCCTGGAATTTTGGCACGCGTGCATGGGAAGGAACGGTTGGGTTTGGGGTGGTGGTAGTGGGGGATCTTATTAAACAAATTCTCCAAAGCATTGAAACCAACTGGTATGGAGTGCGCTGATAACAGCTGGCCATTTTGGAGTGTCACCTCGCTTGGCAGCTGCACCAGCAGAGGGAAAGAGAGAAAATGTTTTAATGGCTCTGGCCCGCAGATTTGAGTCCTGTTATTTTGGCAACTTTTTAATTATCTCCAAATGAATGGATTGATAGGAGAAGTCATAACGAGAGAGAGAGAGATGGGGAATATTCTAAGGTGGCAGTGTTCCCTACATTTTTGATTCTCTCTCTTTCTCGCTCTCAGACACACACACACTCTCCATTAGGAAGATAACTACCTTCAAATAAAATAGTTTTTAAAGTTTTTTTTGTAAAACTTACATCATACTTAATTTTCCTCTGCTGTATACACCCCCATTGTGCATCTTGCTTTTACGCCATAGACTAAAGATAAGAATTAATGGACTTTTGTTACAAACAGGACATTGTGAACTATTTGTTCAATATCACATTATTCCTTAACACAGCAAACTCTTAAATCCATATCAATTAGGATAAGTTTAATTTTCCAACTTGTGTTCTGTTTTTAACATGCTCTGTTCAGTTTTACCCACTATTTCTAAAACAAATCAGAGAGGTATAATGATGCTTCTTTTTAAGCTTTTAAGTAAGCATATAACTATATTAATAGATAATGTAAGAAAAATGTCTTAATTCTTGTCTTAATAGGTACTGAAGTCGAAGCATTTGTAATGACCTGACTTTGAAAAAAGCAAAGATTTTAGATATTCTGGCATTTAACGAAAACAAATAATATAAACTTGTCAAGGTCCTGGTCTGAGTGTGGTTGTGTCAAAACTCTTTTCAACAGGGCATCTCTGCTGGGAGGCGTGGCTGAGCTGCAGGTAGGTAGCACATCTGTTTAGTGTTTGTTGATTTCTTTACTGAGGATTTAAGGATCTGCAGGAGAGCCATTCATTGCCTGATTGTCAACCCATGTGGTAGAGTTGTTCAGTTTCCTAGATCAAGAACTTGTCCCATATGATTTACCTCCTTGTGTCTCCAGGTTTGCCTTTTTTCATCCAGCACCTTTCTGCCCGCTCTCCACTGAAAGCCTGCCACCAGGACCTTTTGGTTCCCATCTTCTCTTTCTTTAAGGAACCCCTGTTTTGGAAAGCTTACCATCAACTCACCAAGAACCACTCACTACCAGTATCAACTTTACCTCCTCAGCTCACCTCCCTCCGCTCAGAACTGTACTGAGCCTGAGCCCTCAAGTCAGCTGCTGACGCCACATCGATTAAATAAACTAGCAAAATCTTTATTCTGAGTGTGACTTCTGCATATGGGTCAGAAACTAAATGAAATCATGACAAAACTAAGTTAAAAGAAGGAAGATTTAGGCTGATTCAATTTCAGACACTGAGAAAAAGTAAATGTTTTTAGTGTATGTAAATAAATAAATACACACACACACACACACACACACACACACACACACACACACACATATATATATATATATATATATATATATATATTCTTTCTTTTCATCCTACATGGTTTCCAAACTGATACTTTCTCTCCTTGTTTTTAGAAATTGTGTCTGTAGAGCCACAGCATGCAGCGATGTTCTACATATAATCTCAATTTAAAAATGTGATTTAAAATCCATTTTGTTACTTTGTGATTGACCAGGTTTTTGGCATTATCAGTGGTCTTTGGTGTTCCAGGAACCTTTTTGTGACTAATCCATTCATTAAAGTACTTCAGAAAAACCCATTGGTCTGGATTTGTACAGCTGAAAATGTCACAATTGCAAGCAAAGCTAATGAGCCAATTTTCTGTCAGCTCAAGTGTCATAGTAAAAACCTTTCTCCCTAGAGTCATGTGTCTCATGAGCAAAAGTAAGAGACCAAAAATGAAAATGTCATTGTGGTATCTTCTTACATCTGACGGTTCCGTCCACACATCTGAGTAGAGAGCTTTTCGGTTTTGTGTATATTCTTTAAGAAAAATCCTACGTACCCAGAGATTGCCTGTCTTCCTCGCCAAACCCAAAATATGGTGGCTGTGCACTCTTATTCAAAAGTTACTTAAAAGTTACCAAATAGATCATGTTCACCATTCACAAATTTACTTAATTTACTTTTTTTATCTTTAGATATGTTTAATCCTTCAAAGGTCTCCACTAATTTCAGCCTCTTTCAGTAGAACATTATATTTTTCTCTGAGGGATTGTTATTTAATATGATTGTCGGTAAAGTTCATTCATAAAATGTCTGAAGCGTTAAACTTCATACCTCTCTGCTGGGTTCCTTCATTTTCATGATGCTGTTTGTTCACTAATGTACTCCAACCTCTGACGTCAAAGCTGTATACACCCACAATGTGCATAGTAATTGTACACACCATATGCTAATCAGGTCACTTCCGAAGACGGTAGATGGGCTGGATTTACCTTGGGGGTATCAGGATAAAGAGGTTGAATGCATATCCATGCCACAATTGCCAGATTGCATTTGTAACCAATATCGAGAACCATGAATATCATGTGTTGTCACAACCTGTCTTCTTCATTGCCATTAAAAGATGTGGGTCTATCATCACTTTTAATTGAATAAAGACAATAATGCTACAGAGAGAAATATTCCATTGCTTTCCATTCTGTCGTTTCTTATCCCAGTCACATTTATTTTCCAACCACAAATAAACTCCTTGAAACTTTCCTATCTAGATTTTCTTATTGCTTTTGGTTCCTTTTCACTAGCTGTCCTTAGTTGTTAGTTTATTCTACTTAGTTTATTCTATCATTATATATTTTACTGCAGTTGGCTTTTCTTTGTTTAAATGTTGAAAAGATTGGATGATGGGGGGCCTCAAAATTTTCTCTTAAATCATAGGGGGACCCACCAAGAAAAGTTTTTTTAAACCATGATGAGCTACAAGAAAAATACATTTTTTAACGCTTAAAGATACGAAGCACTGTATGTAAAACAATGCAGACTCCATGCTGTTTTCTAAGTTAAATGCAGAGTTTACTTATTTTGGCCAGTGACTGTACTGTTCCTGAGATTAAAGGTCATTGAATACGGGTAGTAAAAAGCAGTCAAAATAATTTAAGACTGCTAAATGAAAAGATGTCGAATACCCAAGGCAAAAACATTCTTACTGTGAAATATTTTCCCAGCACCTGAGCTGCAGACATTGTATGAACATCTTTGTGTTAGAGCTTTAAAATGAGGCTATATCAGTCTTGATTTATATGAAAGGATAGCAATTGCAATGTTCATGAGATTAACAAAGTGGCATCTAAGCCTCCTCAATCACTTGACTTGGGTTAGACAGTTATACAGGGGGCATTTATTTTATCACTGGCCAATAGACACCGGAATTGTTTTAAAAAAATCCTTTAGCTGAATTAGTAAAGTATTGATTCAATATTATCCGTGTGAATCAAAATGTGTGTTGGCATTTTGATTCACTGGTTGTGATTTCATTGCATGAGTATTGAACATATTCTTTCATAGGTTGGTAGTGATTTCGAACATACTGAACATACGGTATGGTCAGCTAGAGATCTTAAAAATGAAAATCCAACTGCTTACTTTTTCTCAATAAAACATTTCAATACAAACGGGTTGGACAAGTGACAGAAGGGGATCCTTATAGTCTGTCACCAAATGACAAAATACTGCAAACTTTAATATATATATATATATATATATATATATATATATATATATATATACATTTAAATTGGTTCATTGTGTTTATTCTCATTTACTGATTATTAAAATACTTGACAGTTAAATAAATTAGTTAACAGTTTGTACACATCAGATGATCAGCGGAGGTTTTTTTTTTAAGCTTATCTTCACAACCCTATCTCTTCTATTGGCTTTTCTAACAAATCAGTTTCTGCATAGGATCCATTTCAATCTTGTAGCTTCAGTGTCCATCACACTCTCTCATTCATCCCCTCACCTAAAGCTTTGGCTAAAGACACTTGAGTATCATGTGTCCAGGCTACAAAGGCTCTCACTAAACCACAAAGGGAGGACGGACTTAAAAGGTCCAGAGATAAACCCCGGCACCTTTTCATCACATTTATTCCAACCACATGTATGCCCCGGGGAAGGAAAACAGACAAAATTACAAATCTTTCTTTTCTCCTGCTCTGACAGAGAAATCTCCTTTAAACTTTTTAATCATTAAAACAACAGAGCAATAGACTTCCTCAGTTACCGCCCTCAGATTAGTCCAATCATCGGAATTTCTAATGTGCCACAGAGGACAAAAACCATTTCATAGTTAAATCAAAAAGGCAATTTTACCCTCAAATTGCTTCAACTTTACAATCACATTGCTTGGGGCTGTTAAAGGAGCTTTCATATGAACTTCTCTGAGAGTTAATAGTTTGTTTTCCTCAGAGCTTTTCTCTGCTTAGTAAAACTTAGTTTGATGTGGTATAAACCTGTAGTGAGGTTTCACATATTTAAGTTTTATTTTAAGGATTTTAACAACATCGTTTCCCCAACTACATGAATCATATTTGAGACTTTGTCATATAGAACACTAATTGATATGCCTCCAGAACACAAACTGATAAAAGCCTAGACCCACAATTAGAAAGACTTTGATTATATCAAACTAATAATCTTATCTTTGACAAATTATTTGTGTAACTAAAGATAGTACACAGTTCAGAGGATAGAAATTTGGTAATTTGCTGTTCCTAACTGTCTTAAATGAAAATGATAATTTATGTATTTAAATTGTGCTGCAAAGTGACAGTCAGTTTGAATGTCTGCAGGGACCTTTCTATCTGGAGTTAAAAGGCTGTTTTATTTTCTCAGGTTACCCAGTTTTTTCTACGTTATGTGGAATAAACAGGAGTATTAAGTACTGATGGAAACCAGGTAGTGACCAGGGGCCTCAACTATTGAACTTGTGTGTGCACAGAACAGGGCCGGAGACTTGTGTACGTCACTTTCCACGCAAAGGTTCTGATCTATGTGCGGTCCCCACAACAACTCTCACAGATGCATACACTCATTTTGGAGACAGTGGAAGTTAGTGATGCAGATGGTACAGTGGTGAATTGCAGTCACACTGCATCATGGTTTCTTTTAGATATTCAGTTTCCATCCATATCAGATTTTATTCAAAGATTTGCTTTATAATAACCATTCAAAACTGTAGTGTTAGTCATGCTTGCGCTGAGCCATAACTATACATAAGGACCTTTCAAATTGAGAAATTGGCCGATAAGCCAACTTGGATATTAAATTAAGGTCTTGGGGGGCTCCTGGCGACTTGCCTCCTCTGAATGGCGATCCGGATGCACAGCCAGTCATGAGGTGCTTTGCATTGACCACTTATGGTTGGATGTGAGTGTGTGGCCGGCAGTACTCCATTTTTGGTTTTTGGGCATACAGAAACTTTTACTATAGATCCTAAGCACTGTTTTATGAATGAGACCCCAGGTCTCCCAATAACCATGAATCAGTGTTAAAATGGCTTCTGACTTTTCGGACTCAGGTATAAGGGCCCATTTCTCTGCTTTTTGGGGACAAGATTAAACAAATTACTACTTTTTTCTAAATTGTTGATCCTTTGACCAATCAAATAAGGACTGACAGATCCTACATGAAGTGCAGATTCCTTAAAGCACACACAATTTGATTGTTTCTTTTTCTGTGGAGTTGTGAACTAGAATTATACATGGAGTAAACAAATGTTCTCGGATGACATTCGTTTGAAGGGATTTCTGTGACTTGTATATGGCACGTATGTTCTACTGTTCCGACAAGTATACAGCCCTTTTAATGAAATTTTAGAAAAATGCATGAGATACTACTGTCCTTTGCTCACCTGCATGTGCAAACTGCAGGTGAGCAGTTTCACTTTTCCTTCAGATACAAGAGAGACATTTTTTCCTATAGTTTACATAGCAATTTTGTTTATTTGTAGAACATGGTTTGTTTCCAGCTACAAAATGCCGATGAGGTAGGATGAAATGGCTAAAATCAAGCAAGGGCTGTCTTGGATTAGTTTCACTGTAAAATTTCGTTGATCACCACAAAGGTTGAAGGCAGCTGCACCACATTCAAAGGACAATGAAGATATGCTTTTAAAGTTGGAAGTGGTGTTTGTGGTTGGGCTTAAACCCAGTACATTTTAAAAATCTATGCAACTGTGATTCCTATCCCCTCCATTTTACATTTCTCCACTTTCCTCTCTCACTAAAATACCAGTGCATCAATTCCCCCTGGCTCACAAAATAGTTTGACTAAATCACAACTCATTCAGTCACAAGCTATTAGCAGTGGTGCACATTAAAATTGTTTCAGGAACTGAGGAGTGAAATAGAACAGTTTTCTGTTGTTATTTCCCTCTCAAAGTGGAAAGACATATATGACGAGAATGCACGGTGAGCGAAGCAAACAAGTCAGGAAACAAAAAAGGTTCCTGGCAGTCAGCAAATGCATAAATGTTCACTCAATTACAGCTGATGTGACTCATGGTTTGTTATTTCCCAATTAGATAGTTCTGAACTGTTTTGGAGACACAAAAAGTATGAAAGTTTAGTTAAAAGTTTTGGAAATATACATAGAAAAAAAATCCTACTTTAAGGAGATACATCTCAGTAGTCTCAAGGGATTACGTTAACCAAAAAAGTGAGAAAAAACAGACACACGTCTATCAATTGAAAATATTATAACTATTTCAAGAATGTTTATTGCCATTATGTCACCATAATGAAATTTTGTTTGGACAACGGCTCAAAAATCACACAGGTTCACGCATGACCCACAGACACAACAAGACATCATTTTCAAACAACTGAATGCACAGACATCACTTCCCGAGAAACTCAAAATGTGCAAACGGTCCCTAGCATCTAATAAGATTTAAATGTCAAGAAAGACAGATAGCAGAGACTTTTCAGAACGTTGTAAATTACTGTACAATTGCATGAATTTATCAGACAAAATACTCCCATAGCAGTTAAGTGCAGTCATAAGCAAAAATGTAAATGTTCAAGTTAATTGATGCTCAAGTACAGGATGATGTAAAAATACTGTGCAATTGCATGAATGTGCCATACAGACATTCCCAGAGAAGTTAAAGTGCTCGAATAGTCTTTAGCAAAAATGTTCTTCAATTTAAAGAACTGTGCAATTTGCATAGATGTCTAAACACTCCCTGAGAAACTAAAAGTGTGCAAATGACCTTCTCCGTTTGCTCAAGCTGTGTAAACATGTTAACAGGTAATGAATTGGGCTGGTGGCTTTTTTGATTCTCAGCAGGGTACAATAGCTCTTACAGCTTTGGAAAAGAAGACATTGAACAATCAGCTGAGAGAAAGAACATTCTGGTCAAAATTCATACTTGTAAATTGAAACTCACAGCTGAGTTTTGCACAAAATAATTCTGAACTAGAGTTCTTGTAAACCATGAAATTCCCTTGACAGATAAAACTTTGATCCTGCAACTCTGGGAGTAAAAAAAAAAGTCTCTGTTCCTTCAGAGTCTTTACTAGCAGTTTTTCACTTAAGTTTTTGTAAAGTATAAATATCAGAAATATATCAGAAAGAACCTTGTTGTTATTCTTGCAGCGTAAGAAAAAAGAACAAATTTCTCTGTTCTTACAGAGCATATATTAAGGTCATTACATACTCCATGAGAAACAAGACATTTGTTCTCACTACCAAATGACGTCATTTTGTTTTCCCAGCTCCGTCTTTGAGAGTCTCCCTGGATGATCTCGACACAACACCTGGGCAGAACTTTTTTCAAGGGGTGTCCAACTACTGTACTGGGTTTGGACAGGATTCGATAGACGCGCTTAGGTTGGAGAAACAGAAATTTCTCACACATATGTGGAACTGCTGTCGCACAGTTCAACTCTGGTTGCTTAAGTGGTTGAACAAGGCAATTCCGCTCACTTGCGGTGTTTACTCTAGAAATTATTCAAGCGGTGCTGTCCCACTCTCGTAGCACTGCACGTCCCCAATGTTCACAGTCTTTACAAATAGCATCAGAGAACACCATGCCCTGTTGTGTGTTTGCTTCCCAACTTTCAGCTCTTCTCGTGCTCGGCTCTTCCTCCTCCCCTGTCCACCCACCAAGTCTGACGTAATGTGGGGCGGACTTCTGCAGCTTAACATCTTGTGCACTATACATGGACAGAACCATAACAAACTTTTTTTGTGTTCTTCCCATCCCAACTGTAAGAAAAAAAACTCTTTGTCCTCGAGGAATATGTAGCGGCCTTTAAGGTTGTAACCAAACCCTCTTCAAAGTTCTAAACAATTACAGAATACTTTTTGAAAACCACGCTAAAAAGGTTTTCTCTAAATGATGTGTCAAGAACAAGCTTAAAGAACTCCAAAAAAGAGCACTGCAAGAACAGACTTCTTTTTTTAGTATCACAAAAAAATTGATACTAAAAAAAAAAAATTAGTAATTTTGTTCTTTAACATTATTTCTGTTTTTAATGAGTGCGTATAAGGTAGGCCTTAAAACCTGCTCCTTACATCCTGAATAAGTTTGTGTTTGTGATGTCATCATTTTTTATGGAGTTACATTTTGATCCATCCATCCATCCATCCATCATCTACTACCTCTGTTTATTTGTTTTGTTTTATTGTTCCTTTTTTGTTTTTAAAAAACAATTTAGAGGCCCCTGAACCTTAGGCTACAAACTCAGTAAGACCTTGCTAAAGTGCAGTCCACATGCCAGCATACCTGGCAAGATGAGAAGCAGCTTTAAAAATTTGAATGTAAATTTAGGAAGGGATCGTGCGCCTGTGGCTGAGCAGTCTAAATCTCAATTTGCCAAAGCAGCTTTTGCTTCCATTGGGTTGGTGCTTTTTAAAAAGATGTATAACATATTTAACCAAACAATGTTTTTTTTTCTACAACTATGACTTTGCAAACTCTTTCTCTATACCCTCTAGTTGACATGCCAGTGCATCCACAACTTAAAAGTGAAAACATGAAACAGCTCCTTTTTTGGAGGGATGAAGTTTTGGAGCAGCGCAGTCATACATGATTCATTGCTCTGCTTTGAGAGCAACTTACTGTTGTGTGAAATTTGACATTAAGTATCTTTTGTGTTATTCTTGTTTTTAGTCTGCAAACCCAAGGGCAAAGAGTGAGCAATGTGTAATTTTGTACCCCAAAGAAATCCCGGTGCTTGGGCTTATTTACATAAGCGACAGACTGATTTGCGGAATACAAATCAGTCACTGGTTGTGACATGCGGAGTTGAGCCTAAAGGTACGTTTTTGTTTCGCTCCTTTTCTTCCTCCGTGTGAACGTTCAACTTTTTTTTCGTGTTGTCTTTGCACCACAAAGATTTATTCATAGACACACATTATCACCTGTGACCAGAGAGCTATTTAAATACACAGAGGCATATTTTATCTACATCTTTCTGCTGCATGTATGAGTAACCTATGACCTACAAATGACTTTTTTATATAGCTGAAATTCACTGTGCATGTTTGTATATGTGCCTTTTTTTTTTTTGCAACCTTGTAAACAATCATGGCCCGGCATGAAATTTTGTCTGTGAGGTTAATGTGAGCTAAAATATTCCTTTGTCGCTGCTTATTGTAATGATTATTTAATTTTATTTCAAAATGTATTTACAGGTGCTATTGTTTCTTCAGCAAAAATATCATGTTGTGCCATAATACGGAATATTACTATCTGTAATTGTTCATTTTTGGCAGCTAACTTTTCTATTGTAGTCATGTAAGCTTGATTACGCTAGCTTTAATTTTCTAACAGCAAGCTTTGGGGATTTCTTTACCTCTCTTACCTTTTTTCTCACTGTGTGTAACTGCAAGATAATCCTGGGTCCGCAAAAAAAAAACTTGTTTCCATTTGCTTTAAACTTTATATTGTTGCTCTGTCTTTACTTAGGAGCAAGTGGCTATTTCCCTGTACCCATTTCCTCACTTGTGCAATGCAATGCAAATCTGCCTTACCTGACTGGCATGCTTTCTTGTTTATCCCGTTTTGAAGAACTGCTAAGAGAAATGGGCCTTCTTGTCACATCATGTTCATACCCTTGGACAACAGGAAATCATGAATTACCAATCCATGATTTTTAGACAATCCTAGACAATTTTATTAACTTTAAAAAGTCAAATACAATATAAAAATACTTCAAATAAATTTGTGTCGCAAACATTTTTAGCAATTTTAATTATTATGGCTGCTGTGATCTTCATTAATTACTTTGACAGATTTTTTATCCCCACTAAATAAATTTTCTCAAACTGCTTTATGGTGATATTGAAAGATGGAATGCTAATTCTAATTTGATCTGAAGTACTGAGATGAGATTTAAAGTCAGTGTCAGCTGCTGAGCCAGCCAGCTTTTCTAAAATATTTTATGTTTTGTTTCAAACAGACATTTTAGCAAAATTATTTTACAGGATGTTGTTTTACAGTTAACATTTATGCTTCTTTATTTCTAAAAGCAAAACTTAAGACCCTGACAAGTTTAGATTGACAAGATATTTAGCCAGGCTATCATCTGAAGTGAGTCTGCAGTAGGCGGTTTGTTTCACAAGACAGACTTGATAATTCCGACAGTGTTAATTGTTGCAAACATTTATTTTAGAGCAGTGTTACATTTAAAAGGGTAAGCACTGCACCTTAGGTAGCCAACCAAACATTGTCTGTATCTGTTGTTTGTGGATTATTTTGGTGTTTCAATTACACAGCTGACTGACATGTAGCAACAGGCATTAGGTTGTACTGAGGGTGGAGAAAGAGAGCTGTTCCAAGATTATTTTACTACAACATGCTTTCCTGACAACTGGCATTCGTACTTTAAAGTCAGAAGGGTTCATTTGTTACAAATAATCTAAGGATGGATCGAAGGATGGATGGATAGACTGGATAGATTTCCTAAGTTTGGTCCTTTTCTCCCTAATACAGTGAATTTCTCTGGGAAGTAGGGTTGTCATTGATTAAATATGCTGCCTCTGAAAATCAGAGGCAAATCCTGCGTCATCTATTGCCACTGAAAACTGACATCCACATATTACACATAATTTGCAATGATGGACTTTGAAACATAATAATTTGTAATTTAATACTCCCCAAGACAATTCAGCTTAATTTTCTGAATATAAACAAGAACAATTTTATTGCTGGGATAAAATTGCTGATGTGTTTTGTTGATTCAGTCCAATTAGTCTGTGTTTATGCTCATCCTTGTCCACAAAACTAATATGCCATTGGGTTAGATGCTGAAATAAAATCAGATTGAAAACACAATTACTGTCAGCACAAGTTCAGACCCTTTATTTATACCTGCACATATTTAAATGGCACAAAGTGCTGAATTTTCTCTATCTCCCAGCTAACGAGAGTTGCATGTCATCATCCTCATAATTTTATATTGTTTTGCCTGCTGAAAAGCACACTATATGTCACTGTCATCTCAAATTGCAATGTCCTCTGCATCTTACAACTCTGTTGCGCCCCACTCTCATTTATACAATTTCATTTAGTATCTTTTGCATTGGATACCCAATTGCCATACTGACGTGTCTAAAAACATCTCACATTTGTCATTGCTTCATTACATTCATGTCTAGAGCCTTTTGCAGGTACTTTTAAATGAAAGATCGAAGTAGATCTATCAAAGAATGTCCTTTCTGCAAGCAATCATACTGCCCAGCATGAGATTGTTTAGTTCTTTTTACAACTAACTCTTGATCTGGGTCAACAAAAACTGGAAAAGGCATAAATATAGGACTAAAGCTGGCCTTAATAAGTAAATGGTTTTTGATTACTGCGCCCCAATGTATTTTGTGCTAAAACTATTTCATATTGAAACTTAATCAGTCTGACAAAACAAAAACTTTTGAGTCCAGTTCTGACCAACAAAAGGGCAGCTATCCCCACTGCCTGAGTCCAGCTAAGCTCTCTGTGTGTTCCCAGTTATTGCTCCAGGTATAATCCTCCCCTGGACTCCTTTCTCATCAGGATGGGCTTTTGCAGGACCCTTCAGCTGCCACTGGGGTTCTGAGGCCAAAACCCTAGTCTGCCAAAACGTCTTGGCTCCAGCCGAAAAGTGAAAGCAGGACACCTTCTCAAAGCAATAACATAGGAATGAAACCACTATCTGTGATTTCTCGGGAGCAAAAGCAGTGAAGTGCCCTTTGTTACCTGTCAAAAGAAGGGAAAACAAAGCCATTGTTATTCCACTGATTAAATTAAGAAAAATGTTCAACAAAAGATCTTTGCTGTAATTACAGTTTGTTGTCAATGTTGCGGTATAGGATGCTTACATTATCCTCAGTTCAGTAAAGAGCATGGCATTTACTAGAAAGTAATAAAAAATTAACACTAAAGTATGCAAGTAAAGTATTTATATAATTTGAACTTTTTCACATTTTGCTATTGTGTTACCACAGGCCTTAAATCATTTGTTATGATGTAATTTGACAGCTCTTTGGACAAATTGACGTCTGGTCTGTTTTTAAGGTTGCATCTACAGAGTAAAATATGTGTTCTTAAAAATTGCCTGTTCTCTAAAATAAGCAGTTTTAAAATGCCTAACGTGTAAAAATGTCACTATATCAATGGAATTAAAGGGACATATTGTTTCTCTTTTTGAGATTTAGGGCAAGGAGATACATTTATAACAGGGGAAAAACACAATTATTTGAATTCTCTCCATGTTCCCAAAAAAAGGAAAAAAAAAACTATACTTTCAGTTAAATTTTTTTTACATGGTGACAGTTCACAACACATGTCATCACAGTCAAATTCTATCAAATCATCCACACAGATTGGTCAAAAAGTTTCCTATCTAAGGAAACCCAGCAGATTGCATCAAGTCTTTGACGAGCATCATTCACTCCTCCTGAAAGAGCGTAGAGCCACAGGGAGAGTTGTCTGCATTATCGATGGCTGTGCAGCAATCCCTCATACTGAGCATGCATGAAGCGACAGTGGAGAGGAAAACTCCGCTTTAACAGAAAGGAAAACCTCCAGCAGAACCAGGCTCAGTGTGAACGGTCATCTGTCTCGACCCACTGGGGCTTAGAGAAGACAGAGCAGAGACACGAAAAGCACAGAAGCACACATTGATCCAGGAATCCTTTCTATCACCAACACCTAAACCATGGTCTTTGAGCTGGAAATGCATAATCTCTTCTTTTGTTTGATTGATTGCTGCTATACCTGGAATGTTTCTCCATGAGATTTATTTATATTGCAATGGCAATGAGAAATGTTATCCTAACAAGTGCCCATAAACATTTTTTTGAAAAGATCCTTTAAAAAACTGGAGCGAGAAATTAAAAAGCAAAAATACCATTGCGCATGATGCAACTTGCAGACCCTAAAACATGTAGAGATAAAAAACTTAAACTGTTTACTTTGTTTTTTGTTGGAATATGTTTCTTTTTTTTTGGACAGTTGAAAGACGTTTGTTCAGATCTAGCACAAATATTGTAATGCAGAGCTGTAAATTATCTTTACATGAACAAAATAGTGCAGAGATCTGATCTGGACCCTCTAGTTGACAGGAATCGAATGGGTGGGTGGTGTTGATGTAAGGTATGCAAAGTAATTCAAATAAACAGCATTTCAATCTGAAAAACTCACAGAGAAAGAAATGGCAATTAGAAGGATTTTATTGATACAATATTTTAAGTCTTTGGCGCTCAGACCTCGGCAGGAACATTAATGCTGAATTATACTTTAATATGCATAAGTAGATGTATGAGAACAGGGATGTTCCCCCCCAGGTCTGAAACGGGTGGTGGAGTGGAGATGGAAGAAGTTTGTTCAGTCCATATGGTGATCTGTTTAAGATAGATGTCCATCTTGATAAACACAGGTTTGCATGAACTGTCCATGATGAGCAAGCTTGAAGCGACTGTGGAGAGGAAAAACTCCCCTTTGGGAAGAAACCTCTGGCAGAACTGGGCCCAACATGGTGGTCTTCTGCCGGACCAATAACAGGCGATAGGGAGTGATGAAGACTGAAGGGAGAAAACACTCTGATGGGTTGAGGATGGAGGAACGTCTTGGAAGCTAGATGAACTCAGCTACGATGGTGGAGAAGGGGTTGGGGGTGGGTTGAATCGGACATCTGATTCGAAATCCAACATGCAATCCGTTTGTGCTTGCTGGTTAGCAGGCTGAGACGTGGATTTGAAGTTGCTTTTAAGATGAGCGCAGGATGCTGATTGGCTTCATGGAGGTGCGGTTCGTAGCTGATTAGCTCACATCAGAGGCGTATCGGACTCTGATTGAATGGAGGCAGGCGATGAGTTTCTTCAATTGAACTTGCGCCTTCAGCTTCATTTGTTAATACTGCCCTGGCTAATGGTGATTCTAAAGAAATTTACAGGTCTGTTTTCCCACTAATCTTCTTTGCGAAGTACCAAAATGGTCATGTCTTCTTCAATTCTTTGTTGATATCCACAAGTTTGACATAATTGGAAAGCTTAGAGTCCATTCTTTCAGATCATGTAAATAACTCAAAACAGCCCTGGGGAGACTGGTTTTGCTGTGGCCTGTCACATACGGGGTAATCAGATCTCTGATGTATGATGGAGCTTAATTAATAAGGGCTTTATATGTGAGAAGCAGAATTTAAAATTCTGTGCTTGATTTAATAGGAAGCCAATGAAGGGAAGCTAGAATTGGCGAATTATGATCTCTCCATTTGATTTTTATCAGAACTGATGCTGCAACATTTTGAATCAGCTGAAGGCGTTAAGCTGCATTTTGTGGACGTCAACATAGTAAAGAAGTACAATAATCCAGCCTTCAAGTAAAAAATTCATGGATTAGTTTTTTCAGCATTTATATATATATATATATATATATAATTTTTTTATTTTTTTATCTGATCAAATGCCTGTCTTTGTCATGATTCTTGACTGGTTCCTGTTTTTTCTACATTCCACCACAGCAACCTGCTCTGCTGCAATCAGCCTTCTATGATCTGCTCTATTTAAACGTTCTCCTGACAACAGATCTCTACAGTTTATCAAAAGCTCTTGACAGTCGATGTCCAGCGTTCTCTCCGTGTCTTTGCCTGTTCTTAACGTCACAACCTTGTTTCTTTGCCCTGAATTTCCCTGTCTCACCTTTAACTTGTCTAACTCCTACCGATCTTCTGATCACTTGACAATGACCCTGCTTCTGTGCCCCGACCTCTGAGCTTTGTCTTCTGCCAGCGATTGTAAACTGACTTCTGCCTCCATATGTGTGACCTTTATCCGTCCTTTGGATGGATTGTTCTCTGCTGATCGGTTTGATCAGCTGCAGTGATTAAAGCTTGCTCCCTTAGTGCCAAGTTGCTGCCTGTGGTGACGTCATCGCCCTCACAGTCTACTATCATCTCTGGAGGATTGAGGAACCTCAAGGAAGGTTAGTGGCTTTTCATGTGAGTCTTTTGGAAGATTCTAACTCTTTTTTAGCCATTTACCTGTTCTCTCATCTTTTGTTGGTTCCGGCACAATCCTTCAGTGGTTTCCTCTCTCCCACCAGTTTTCTTACTATCATAAAGCTTTTCAAATGCACTCTGTGTCTGGCTGAAATTTTGGGTCCACAGTCTGGTTCATTATAATGTTTTTCATTTGACATTTTTCGTCAAACCCCTAAAAATGTCCGTGCTACCAATTGCCTTCAGAAGTCACTTAATTAGTAAATATAATCCACCAGTGTGTAATTTATTCTCAGTATAATTTCAGCACTTCTGTGAAGGCCTCAGAGGTTTGTTTTGAGAACATTAATGAACAAACAGAATTATGAAGCCAAAGGAACACAGCAGACAAGTCGGGGATCAAATTATGGAAAGGCTTAAATCAGCATTATCTTGTAGAACCAGATCGCAAGCAGAGCACTGTTATCCCATCATCCCAAAATGGGGAAAAAAATGGAATGAATGCCACAACTGCAAAAATAACAAGAAATGGGTGTCCACCTGAGCTAACAGGCTGGTTAAAGAGATAAAAAATCACAGAAGAAGCTAAGAGCCCAATTTTGACAGCTGGCTTGTAGCTCGGATGGGAGAATTAGTCAGCAGGACAACCAAAAGCTATGTACTCCACCAATATGGTATTTAAATAAGATTAGCAAAATGGAAGCCCTTGTTGAATGAAAGCCATACGGAGCTATGTAAGGAACTTTGTGGATCTGTGTTCTGGATCATCAAGAATCTGTATTGTCCATATGTGTTACCAGAATCACATTTTTGGTGAGACAGACACCAGCTCAGGATGCACACAGATTGCATATAACAAGCAGACACCTAAGACATACTGTTTCCACACCTTTTTTTTTTTCAAGAGGGTGAAACTGTGTCTCACTAACAGTTTCAACAAAAAAAGGATTTTTATCAAGATTGTCCCAGACACCTGAGACACAATCCAGGGTGGGCTATCTAGCAGTATGGCCACTTATTTCCCATTACTTATGGTTTTGAAGTCTTTACATTAACAATGCAGAAACTGTAAACCGTTACAGGCTGGATCAAAAAAGGTTCACCTGGTGCTGATTAACCTGAATTATTAAACTAAGCAATGAAACTAATTCAACAAATCTCACTTATTCTTGCAGACAAATTAATGTGAAAGCAGCCCACACACCCTTAAGCTAAAAAAAATAATACTGAGCATTTTTGATTAAAGTATAGCTTCTAAAACAAAAGGCTTTAAAAATCCACAATGGGTTGTAGTTAGACACAGTTGAAGGTTTTCCAGGGCCCTCACTGCTCTTGACTGAAAATCTATTGGGGGGAAAAAATAACTTATAAAGAAAAAAATGGCTTAAACAAAGAATTGGAGCTACAAAGCTAGCTCCAAGGCATGCCAAAGGGTGTATTAATTTGTACTTTCAACATAAAACATTTGACCGACATTCTGTTTTTCTCTTTTTTTCACTTTCATTTGCAGCTTTAACGTGTCACCTCACAATATGCACTGTTTTAAAATCAAGTAATCTTTAATAAAGCCATTCACTTATTCACTCAAACATTTAATTGTGACAAAACTATTTTCCTTTTTTAATAATTGTATTTTTTTAAACAATATTTATTTTTTTATTAGCAAACGTGAAGAATTTGTGACTGTGTGTGTGTTGAAGATTTCTGAATTGCTTGACTAAGGAAAGCAGTGAAACAACCAGTGCTACTTACTGTGTCACAGGTTACATGAGTTTTGGAATAAGCTTTTTTCCTCCAGGTTTAGCCGAACAACAACCAAAAAAAAAAAAAAAACAAGTGATGGCTGTTGGAAAAATTACGACAAAGGGAGAAGAAACTAATAAAAACACTCCCACTCACAAATAATTCTAGTTTCTGGAGTTAGTCCACTGTGGTGTATCAAGTACAAAGTCACTACAAACATCTGCCAGGAAGCTTTAGAGGACCTCATGCCTCGGCAGAACATGGAACCTACCATCATTGCCAAAAGGACCACAACCCGGTCAAATGACCATGGTATCAACTATGCTTGATTGGAAAATTGGCCTGAGCAGTGTTGTCAAGAAGACAATAAGAGACATTGAAAACGCAGACAAGATAAAGGCTCAGGCTGCTGTTAAAGCAACGTGGGCTTCCTTAATGCCTCAGCGGGGCCTCCTTGGTGTGCCAAACTGATTCATGCAAAAATAGACCCACCAAGTATTAAATGCATTTCATGGTTAGTACATGAATATGCATTTTGGTGAGCAAAAATTTCTGTATTCAAAAATATTACTATGCACTATAATGTAATATTCAAATTTTCTGAAAATGTATTTTAGCAACTGTAAGACCTTGATTTTCTTAATTATCAGAAACAAACATTTTTGTTTAACTTATTCTGACTTATTTGGAGGCACTTGTGTAGTGGATACAAAATGCTCAGCGGCTGAAGACACAAACTCTCTTTAACAAAAAAGGTTTTCTATATCTTCTGGGCAGACAATATAGGGTTGGGAATAGTAATATTTATGCACACAAGACAATTTCATGGAAAAACATTTACTGTACAGTCGCTCTGTTTATCTGGCTATTACATATTGTTTTTTGTAATATTGAGTTTGGTGAATTGATTGAAGATAGTGTATGAAAAACTGCTCTAAATACAGTTGGTGTGTTCTCATTAAAGGAACGCTTTTTCTTCCTCATAGTAAGTACAAGGTTTCTAAGTGTGTAGAAGAGACGGAGCCAGTGACTTTCTTCCCTACATCAAGCTTCTGAGGAAAGAGTCAAGGTTCAGTTACCTTTAACCTTGCTCATGTACTCCTGGACTTTACACGCTCCCCACAGATGGAGAGACATCTGTCCATTTAGTCACTGAAACACAGAGAAATCCTCTTTTTTTTTTTTTTTTTTTATTGGACCGGCCTTCTATCTTGTATTACTGATTGTACATCTTTTCTTGTATGATGATAACAGGGTAATATGGTTTCTTTGTTTGGTTTCCTTGGCGGTTTGCTGAGGGTGCACAATCAAAGCAGGTAAACTATTACGGTTGCCTGTGTGTAGGTGAATGGCAGCGATGAAAAGCTCGTTGTTGGTTTTGTATACCAGATGTGTCACAGGCAAAAGGCGGAGGAGGACAAGGTGGAAGCAGGGCTTTAGGACACAAAAGAGGGCACCTGCTCCCATCAAGTCATTCCCGGGCAGCACTAGCCTTTTTTCCAGGCCAGACTGAAGAAATCATTCTGCTAGAGGTAAGAATTTGCTTGACCCATAATTTACATGTGTTTTCTTGTGTGCAGAGGGGGCGGATGCTAGAAGAGTGTGTTGGACTCATTGAATGAATGGCTGTTTTTTTCTTTTTTTTTTATCAGTGTCTTCTCAGTTCAAGCTCCCGGTGGTGGGAGGAATAGGAAGTGATGCCTTTGAAGTAATCCTGCCCCTACATCTTTCCCCATCTACCATTTCTACACCCACATCCCTGTTTATTCAATGCTATCACCATAATACCAGTCATTTATATGAAGGAGAGCTTGAAACCTGTAATTTTCAAGACGTCTGGCCTATCGTGTGGAGTGAATAGAAAAGTGTTTTACCCAGAGAAGGATTTGGATGAAGCCCGCACCATGTAAACCTAGGAATAAAATATAACCACTGATTGTTTTCTGCCCTGCTCATCACAGAATTAAGCTACTTGACTGAAAATGACCCTTTCCATTACTACAGCTTAATATTTTAAACCTCGCTTTCAAGAGATAAATCTGATCATTCGAGGTGAGGCTCTGTGAATGTGAAGTTACCATTCGTAGTTCTCACACCTCTAGTAGAAAGGTGTCCTATTGATGTGGGTTTGTAGAATTGTGAAAATATCCTAAGAGCAGAACTAGCAGAAATAGCTGTACTGATGATTGTACTATTAAGAGTTCCTTTGTAATAGTCTTTATCAATAGAGTTTATTGTTTTTTTCGACAAATGAAATTGAGCTGGTATCCATCATTCATCTTTATTGCATTTCTGCTGTTTTTTTGTCTATTATTTGCTAATACAAAGTTTATGGTCTGTCTTACAACCTGCTAGTATGTACAGTGGTTACATCTTTTTTGCTTACAGCTTTAGATATATACTTACTTTTTTACCTATTCAGCTCCTGGTCAACATCTGTTGTTAAAAATGCATCCTATAAATATAGTTGAGTTGAGTAGGATAAAATGCAATGCAGTGCCAAACAACACATGTAACCCAGTCCCCATGTTCTCAGCAGCAAGCAGGTGGTGCCAG
This sequence comes from Fundulus heteroclitus, assembly GCF_011125445.2. NCBI lineage: Eukaryota > Metazoa > Chordata > Actinopteri > Cyprinodontiformes > Fundulidae > Fundulus > Fundulus heteroclitus. Next base: position 1,403,157 of record NW_023397132.1, read on the forward strand.
TTCAACACAGGGGATTGCAATCCAGTCACTTTAGTGCTTTCTCTACGATCTCTCTTAAGGGAACTATAGGGCCGCATGATAGTAAATCTTACTAATTTTGACACAAATCACTTCTTTCAAACCTTGACGATAACTGATAATGCTTATTCATATATATATATATATATATATATATATATATATATTGCAGTGCACATTGCTGATAAAGGTTAGTGTCTTAATATGTTGCAGGAGAATAATCGCTAAGCAAACATAATATTATGATCCATGAGAAATAAACACAGATCAGTCAATTGAAATCTCCCCCTCAAGTATCTCTGTGAAGGATGTTTTAAATTCCAAAGCACGTTCCTTGAGTTTCCATTTCAACATCATTACTCTGCTCAACTCTAGCACCTGTTATTTACTGAAATACTGGCACAGACCCGAAAAGAATAAAAGAAAATGAATTTTAACCGTGTTTGCTCGGTGAGCGCAGCATATCCTCGGGAAGTGACACGTTATTGGAAATATACAGCAAGAAAAGCTGCAAACTCAGGCGTCAGCTTAATGTACCTCTTCATTTTTCACTCTATGCAATCCACATCTATACTTCTGCTTGGTACGCCTTATTTACATACATGTTGTTGCAGCACATTTTCAGGCCAGTTAAAAAAAACAAACAGCACCCTCCTTGTATGAATGGATGTGCATGTACCGCGTAAGTTGACAACTAAATGGAGCAGTGATGTGAACGAGTTAGTACTAAGAACCGAAACCCTGATTAATCACTCCTGGGGGAGATAAACATGAAGCTGAAGGGTAAAAGACAGAATTATTATTTTTTTTTTTACCAAACAAGATAAGCATCACTGAAATCAGCCTCCTCAGAACAGCTTCATTATACATAAATTACAAACATGGTGGCATCTGTGTTCAACTCTGTACACACGCATTAATGCAAAAGTGTGCGAGAGCTACACATGACTGACGCTGACACCTCCCTGACAATGTGTTTTGTCCAACTGTGGAACCAGAGTGAAAGATGTTCTCAGCTGCCCGAGGGCTTTTGGCAGTGAAATTAAGCACACTCATCAATTCTAAGCACATACCAGGAGGCAAACAGCTGTGTTTGCGTGTGAGTGAGTACATTTGTGTCACGGATACGTCAGCCACACCGCGCAGACACCGGAATTGGTCATGGTACAGTAACTGAGATGAGGAATGAACACAATTAAACCGAGACTGCTGAGTCTGGAAATGGTGACACTGTGGCACACATCAAGACCACTGATGTATTAAGGAGAATTAGATGGCACTCCTCAAGATGTTCCAATTATTCCTTTTGACAGTGCTCTGCAGGCTTCACCGTTTTTGGGCCCACGCTGCAAGCCCGCTGGAGTCCTTCTCCAGCTGAGACGGTGAAAGGAATGTGCTTTTGAACGTTTTCGAGAGGTTTTTTTTGGTTTGAACAACTCACATGCTTGAACGGGATATACTGACTTTCCTAAGCAAATGAAGAGGAATTGAAGTTTTTAGGTACTTGTATCCTTAAATGTAAAATTTGTGCTTTTCCATAACTCTGTAATCAATATATGGCTTATCTAAATGGGCTCTCAGTTTGTTTCAGATTTGTATCTGCTTGTTATGTTTACCATAGATTATTTAAATCAAATTCAGGGAACACTACCTTGTCAAAGATAACAAAGAGACTATTTAGAGAAGAGTCCAACATTTTAATGGGCTGGTCAAATAAACGTGCCATGTAAGGATGTTCCAGAGCCTAATAGCTCCTGCCCCAAAGGCAGGAGATTCTGGTTTTTAACTCCAGCCTTAGGGATTTTAAGAAGCAGGTGGTTTGTTGAGCTAAGCATCCTGATTGAATTAGAAAATAATTTACTTTGTTTTAAGTTTTAATGTTTTTTTTTTCTTTTTTGTAATCATTCAGCATTTTGGTCAGTGTCTGCTGTTTTTAAATGGTAAATGGACTGAACTTATATAGCGCTTTTCCAGTCATGCTGACCACCCAAAGCGCTGTACACTATAGCCACATTCACCCAGTCGCTCTCACTAACGCGCACACATTTATACACCGAGACGCAGCTCAGTAGGCAAGTTAAGGTTAAGTGCCTTGCCCAAGGGCACAGCGACATGTAGCAAGGGGAAGCTGGAATTGAACCCACAACCTTCTGGTTGCCAGACAACTACTCAACCCATCAAGCCACATAAAGAGCTTTATAAATAAAGTTGCTTAGGAAATTGCTTAGGAAACTGAAATAAGTCAGTGAAATATTAAGGTGCAAGGTGGTGCAAGATGATCAGCTGGGTTATTGCATTTCGATTGGTTAGAAGACGGCAGATGGGGCTTAATAACAATTGAACATCACTGATCCCATAATGGAGAAATTCACTCCTGCATTTTAACCCATCCCCTTGGGGAGCAGTGAGCTGCCACTGTGCGGCAACCAGGGTTAAGGGTCTTGCTCAGGGACCCAGAGTGCAGGCTGTAGGGATCAAACTGTGTATTTGCAACCTTCTCAGAGCGCAAGCACACTGCTCTAACCACTAGGCCAACACTCCCTCAACTCCAGCCTTAGGAATTTTTAGAAGCAGGTGAATGTGTGCCATTCAATTAGACAAATGTCATCTCTCTGAATCAGTGATCATAATGATCTATGGTTAGTAACAAACAATAAATATTTGGTAAAGTGATTAATTAGTAGTTGTCTTTGGGCCCGATTAAAGTGAGAAATGCACCCAGATTGCCGGTACAACTGTTTTGAATTTAATTTCTTAATTAATTTTCTTCCTCTCTGTGAAATTTTGTTCCGTGAGTTTCAGTTGTGGCTGAAAACTTTAGGCATAACTGTCCAGTGACACAGCAATAAGTCCCGTCATAAGAAATGCATCCTGAACATTCCGCTTTCCCCTCAAACGTGGAAACATATCTACCTGTGAAGCTTTTGAATGTTTAGCTTTTTAAAATGCAAATATGGCTTTTACGCAATTCACAACCAGCTAGTTCAACATGGTGATGTGCTTGGCATAACGTTGCATAGGTTTAAAAAAATTAAATCATATGCCAAAGCTGAAAATCAAAAGATAATGTTGATAAACTGATATTTAACTTGATAAAGATGATATGGAAGTTTAACTTAGGTTATTAAAAACTATATTGATTATTATTTTATTATTATTATTTATTCAGACCCCAAGTTTAAATCATAATATTCTCAAAAAAAGCTTTTGAAAGTCTTAAATTGAATTTACAGACACATATAGAAACTAGTGTTGCACCGATACCGATACCAGTATCGGCTGGGGCGCCGATACTGCACTTTATGTCACTTGAACGCAGCCTTCTCTCTCCCGACACTCACTAGTTCTACTGGATTCACTTTGTATTAAACTTTTTTCCTGCTTTAATAAGGTACCAGCTTGACAAAGCCATGGTAGCAATTATTTTACATCCAAGCACGTTACAGTAGAATATTGGCGGCATATCATGATAAGTTGGACTACAAACTTAGTTGAATGATGTTTCAGTCAACTACCACAGTTTAAATTGAACATTAACATTCAAAGGCAACAGAAATACATCTTAAACTTGATTTAAAGGAAATCAGGGTTTCAGCATTTTACCGTCTTCTGGGGGCTTGTTCCAGATAAGTGGAGCACAAAGACTAAATTATGCTTCTCCATGTCTGGTTCTGGATAGGCAGAGCAGACCTGAGCCAGAAGACCTGAGTGTCCTGGAGGGTTAATATACTGACAACAAGCCTAAAATGTATTTTGGTGCAAAGCCATTCCGTTATTGATAGACTAACACAAGTATTTTAAAGTCTATTATCTAACATACAGGGAGCCAGTGTAAGGACTTTAGAACTGGGGTGAAATGCTCTACTTCCTTAGTCTTAGTGAGGACAGCAGCTTTCTGGAGCGGTCTGATCAACATTTTAGGCATTCCTGTGAAGAAAACGATTGCAGTAATCAATTTGACTAAAGATAAATGTCTGTATTTGTTTTTCGAGATCCTGCTGAGACATGTGTCCCTTAAATTTTGGAAATGTGTACATAATGTAGACATAATTTAGTAATTGTCTCGATTGCAGCCAGCCTTTATTTTGTGTATTAGTGCATTATGTTTTGTATACATCCATCCATCCATCCATTTACCGACATGCTTATCCCTGCTGGTGCCTAACTCCAGCTGTCAATTAGCGAGAGGAGGGGTATTCCCTGGACAGGTCGCCAGTCTGTTGCAGGTTTTGTATACATACGAATACAAATATGTAAGCATTTGTGTGTCATATTCCCACAACCAAAGTAGTGGTAGTGGTTTTAGTAGAGAGCTGCTAAATAACTTTTAATTGACTGAAACAATAACAATAAATGATCTTTTATACTGTTCTTCTATTCTAAAAAAATTATATATCTACAAATTTTTTTTAACTTTTTAGTGTTAATTGTAAAGCTTCAGATGAAAGTACCTGTCTTTTTCAAGGTGTTGCGTTTCTCTGTCAGTTTTATAATACCAATTAAAGCTGCAACCCTTAAAAACTGTGCGCTGCTTTAACCTTTGACTACAGTAAATTAATATTAAGATGTTTCAGATTTGCTGAAGTCCCTACATTGCATCGCAGTCTTGCCTCTTTCTTATGTGAAGTAATGATTTCTTGGAGCATCTCACATTTCTCATCTACTAACATTTATTAAATGTTATTAAATGTCTTGCTCAACTGTGCAACTCCCTTTGGTAAATCACAGGTTTGAAGATAATTGTATTTCCTAAAAGAGTTATTGTAGTTTATTTCATTTTTAGAGGTGCTAGGCTAAAAAAAAGCCTAAAATCTCCACCGACATATGGCCTTCTGTATGGATTAGAGTGATTGTGTATGCAAAATAAAAAGCAACTGTTATACTTGAGGTTTACAGCCTCACACTATGCTTGAATTGAGCCACTCCACCGCACATTTCCCTTAACTCGTTCGTCCATTAATCACTGACCGCGGACAACATTTTCAGATCCATTACACATCATTTTAAAAAAAAGCACACTACCTCACTATACAGACAATACTAGTTTGAGTGGTTAAAACAGAGTTGCATTAAAATGTGTAAATGTCCCAATAGCTTGAAATCTTTCATATTTAAATTATTTTTTCAGCCTGTCCTGAAAGGTAAAGGGGGTGGAATAGAGATGTTCTAGTTTGCCTTTAGGGAATGTTTTCTGGTTCCTTAGCTTCTGTTGACAACAGTGTGGGCGCTCTTTTTTCTTTTATTTCCTCGCCAGGCAAGGTCACCTGCATCATTTGAATTTCATGGAATTGTTTCAGAGGAAAGCATTCTGATTTGTATTAATGTGCATGTACATGCCACTTTTTTGACATGTTCTGAATATTCAATACCATCCACAGGTACAGTCAATAAATGAATTCAGACTTTATGAAAATGGATATGAAATGGGTTGCTCTATGGAAATTATGTCTTTGGGAGAATGTGTTGACTCAGATATTATAAATCCACATGTCGTTGTCCTTGAGGCAAGTTCCAGTAAACTTTTCAAGCATATCAATGTGTGCATTTACATCACATATTTAGATAACTTATGTACGCATGCATGTAAAAAAAAAACAATTAGTGCGGTCTGTGTGATCAAAAAAACATATACCACAGAGACAAGATTCTGTTTAAAAGCTTAAAACATAAGTTTTCCCCTTTCTACTTAGACAAAGATTATTATTATCTGTAGACTAAATAAAATAGATTTTTTTTTATTACTACAAAGGGTGTAACCTATATCTCGTGACATGACACCTCAAGATATTCCAATGTCTTTCTCATCAAAGTTACGACTGTCTCACTCCAAAAAGAGTAAAACACAAAGCAACTGGACTTGTTTTCTGTAGCTTGAAGACATTTTGCTTCCTATCCTGGAAGCTTTCTCAATTCAAAAAGTCTGGAGTAATGTGGAGCATCAAGCTTTATACCACTGCCCAACTAAAGCCTTGTAATGTCTCACTGCTAATCAATTGGTGTCATTGTGTAACTTCTTTTGATAAAAGAAATGAAAGCTGATTTTAAGACCCCCAGAGCTTCGGATGAAGTTTTAAAGATTAGACTAATTATCCAAGTCTGAGACTCTTAATTTTAAGCAGAGAAGAATCCATCCCTGATTTGTCGCTCTATTGTGTTGATGGAGTCAACAAATAAATAAATATTATCAGATTTGTCAACAACACTTGATCACAAAACCACTAAATGTATTTTTTGTGCACACAATTCAATGTATGCAAAATGACTGCAATAATGGAGTTTAATGTACTGCATATTGCACTTAAAGTATGACTCTATGTATCTCAGACATCTTTAATTGTGACTTATCAGTCTTTTCAGCTTAATGAAAATTGGCTCACAACAAAATTGGTTCTAAAATGGGTTTCAAGTGATTGGATTTTATTCACTAAGGCCTGAGCATTAAAAAAAGAAATCACAAATACATAACCAACAACCAAACAGTTGCTCAGACTAATAGACACAAGTCATTTAGACATACAAAATACTTAAGGGAAGACAAAAAGGGAAATAACAGTGAATATGGGGCAAAAGCCCGCATGTCTAATTACTGTAACCTCCCCAAGTGAAGGTAGAAATTGATTCTGATTGATCGATCCCTCAAAGATTGCTGTTTGTTCAACTGTATTAGTGACATCACGTCCATAATTCACATCTGAAAGGAGGGATCAGCAGAGGAGTTCCATTCCTTTAAAATAAGTTTTCTGGCTGCAACCATTCCCAGCTCCAGAGGCCACAATAGCGATGTGGGCAGCTCTTTAATTGTCTATGGGATGCTAAAAATGGCTTTTACTGCATCGGGCTGGAGAGGCCTTTTATAGGCTTTTGTAGGCTTTGGCGTACCAGTCAAAAAGTATGTTAAGCAGGAAGAAAACCAGAATGTATGAGCCATGTACTTTCTGATGTTTTACATCTGTCAGGGGCAGATATGCAACCTGGCTTTAGAATATTGCAAATCATGGGCAATCTTGAATTGTATGTTTCTGATTTTCACTGTACTCGTAGCAATACAATCATCAAACAAATGCACAATTTTAGGGATTTTTTCCGGTCACGTACGTGCACGTCTGACCGACGGAGAAACTGCGTTGTTCTTTTAATTAATGAGTACAATTTCACATTCTTCGTGACTTTTCTGGATGTCACCTTCAGTGGACTGGCTCTCCGTCATTCACCATCAAAATACAGAAGAAATCCAATTTTCTGCTCCGTTCCGGTCATTCTGGCCCTGGTCGGGTCAAGCTCCACAATTACAATCATAGCAAACAGGAAAAAGAACGTCACCCAACCTCCAGTTTGTCAAATTTAAATGGTGTAAATAGAGATTGTTAACCACAAATAAAATAAGTTAAATAACTTGTTCACCAAGTTCCTGGATTTTTGTAAATTGTTTAAAAGATGCACAGATGCTAACTCAGGAGGGGGACAGGAGGACAATCTGTCCAGTCTAAATAACAGTTCAGGTCCCCAGTGACAATTAGATGGTTTGAGTTATTGTCATCTGGCAAGAGGTCAAAGACCTTCCTAAAGAGGTAAATGTGGACTGGTATATTTGACATATCCAATTGTAGTCTTTGTTGCATGGATGCTTCTATGTGCGTTTCTTAAAGAAAAAGTATGTCAGCCGATAAAGTCTTCAGGTGTTTGAAATCTATACACCTTTTGATAACACAGTCGAGTCCCCTCACATTTCTTGAAGCCAACACTAGGTCTCTACTATCTTATCTTAGGTAGCATTGTTATAGAGAAAAATATAGCATAGGTGTGCATCTTAGTCAGATTCCAAAAAAAACATCCACCTACAAGTAAGCAAAAGTACAAAAACACTGATTAAAAGAAACATGTCTGAGCCACAAAATTAACAAAAAAAGAGATATCCCCTTCTCTTTCTTACCCTCTCCTCAGTGTCTCCGGACCATGACGGAACATTCCCCTAGCTGATATAACAGGAAGCTGCAGGCCTAACCCTCTCTAATCACACAGAACCTCCCGGCATGCATGTTAATCATGACAAATCGAAAAA